>NW_007819457.1:0-870 GCF_000696425.1 Galeopterus variegatus | reverse complement strand
CATAGTTCTTTTCTGCTGTAAATCCAACTTGCTTTGTGACCTTGGTTAGGTGCATTTCCTCACTTCCAGTGTTTTCATTTTTTCATAAGCAGAATTTCAAAAATGTTAACATTTGCCAGGCATTTGTTAGGTGCTCTTAGAACATTCTAGATGTTTTCTATAACTTCCTCCTTGCCCCAGTCTGCTGAAGAGGTCTTATGAGAGTGAAACCGAAGCACAAAGAGGTTCGGTGACTTGCCTAGGTAGCAAACCTAGCGTTCGAAGCAGGCAGTCTAACCTCAGAGCACACACACACGTTCTTAACTGCTGTGCTGTGTTGCCTTGCTAAAGTGTGTGTGTCAGGGATGGGATGGCAGGAAGGACCAAAGTCCACACCATCCCTTCACAGAGATGTCATGACAGGTGAGAAACATCTGCCAAGAGCCCAGAGTGACCCACTTTCTTTGGCCACTGAGTCTCCTCCAGATCAGAGACAAAGCTGGCAAGAAATCAGATCTGACAGCTGTGGCCAGAGGGTCTGGTTTCTGTTGTCAGAGACACAGGTGACCTTAGCCAGCATGTGCATGTGGATGACTAAGTCCTCTGCAAGCCAGCACAGCGGTTCTCTCTTCTCAGTCTTTCTCTGGATGGATCACAAATGATGCTCTCAGAATAGTTAGCATTGTTGGTGGCTGCAAGTTCCACAGTGTGCTGGGCCAGGAGTCAGTGGTGCCTGGGCCCCTGCTCTGAGAGCAAATGGCTGGTAGAAACTTAGTTCTGCAGCTTTTCAGAGAGGAGGCAGCAGGTGCCCAGATCACAGGAAGACCCTAGGCAGGAATAGCAGAGGCTGTTGGTACCACTCATCCCCCTTCTCGTACTGCATTGGTGCAC
>NW_007819456.1:0-870 GCF_000696425.1 Galeopterus variegatus | reverse complement strand
ATTTCTTTATAGTCAAATTAAACATAAATATATACAACAAACTGAAGTGAGTGAACAGAAACATTCTGAAATAAGTTGCTTGTTTCTCCACACTAAGTAAGCAGGAAAAGCCCTTTCACACACACACTTATCGATTCATTCATTCAACTTTTTAAAAATATCTAGTATGCATTTGGCACTTTTCCTGATGCTGGATATCAAAGAACAACTAAAGAAAGACAAAACAATCATTATGTTTCTGTAGTTTATATTAGCAGGGCAGACAGATAATAAACACAAGCAAGAAGTAGTGCACAGTATGTTAGATAATTATAAGTGCTATGCAGAAAAATAAAGCTGGAAGAGGGTTAATGAAAACTAAGAGAATATTCTGGAGTGGACTCTCAACAAAAAGTGGATTTCTCATCAAACAAAAATAAGGGAGCCATTCGCAGCAACATGCATGAACTTAGAGAAAATTATGTTAAGTAAAATAAGCTAGGAACAGAAAAAGAAATATCGCATGTCTTCAGTCATAAGTGTGAGCTAAAAAAAAATTTTAAAAAAGAAAAACGATACAACAATCAAAATATTCGTTGAACTTTCAAAAGGAGAGAACAGAACTAAGGCTACCAGAGGTGGGAAAGAGGGAGAGGGAGAGGGGTTAGCAAGAAATTAGTAAAGGGCCATAAAAAATGATTACACTGTGTAGTGTTGAACATACTAATTATCCTGATTTGAGCATCATATATTGCACATAGATATGGATATCCAATGCTGTACCCCACAGATACGTACAATCAATTATGTTTCAATAAAAAAAAGTAAGGAAGCCACGATACTTCCTGTGAAAAATCGTAACCATTTATCTTGGATTCAGCAATTTGAGGG
>NW_007819455.1:0-870 GCF_000696425.1 Galeopterus variegatus | reverse complement strand
AAAAAAAAAAAAAAAACTTCATGGAAAAATATAATTAAAAGATAGTATGAATCTTTCCACAAACTTCGTGAAGTACCTTCATATTTGGGGAAAAATTTTTCAATTTTCATCTCTTCTCATACACCTAAATAAATTCCAGATGAATTAGTAAATTAAATATAAAGAATTAGATCACTAAAAGCATAGAAGAAAATACTGATGATCTTCACGTACTGCAAAGCAATGGAAAAAATCTCAAAGAAAAATAGATTTGACTATACAAAAATTAAAACCTGTCTGTCAAAAACCATCAGAAACCAAAATTAAAGGTAAGCAATTGGAGAAAATAGCTGCCACAAATATAATCAAAGGTTAATGTTATTTGTAAATTAAGAGCTCACTCAAGTCACTACAATGAGCACTGAGACCTGAACAGAGAAGGAAAAGATAAAAGTGGACATTTCATAAAAGAGGAAGGTGTACAGTAAGAATACAGTAAGAACCTCACTAGTAATCAAAACATCCTAAATTAACAGTGAGATATCATTTTTTAAAAATGTAATAGGCTTTATTTTTTAGAGCATTTTTTGGTTCACAGCAAAATTGAGTGGAAGGCACAGAGATTTCCCATAAACTTGCTAATTCTCCTGCAACCCCACACAGCTGCCCCCACTGTCAACATCCTGCACCAGAGTACATTTGTTGCAACTGATGAGCCTTCATTAACATATCATTTTCACCCAAAGTTCATAGTTTACATTAGTAAGATATTGTTTGTTATCTATTATGAATCAGAAATTTGGGGGGTATTTATTTGGGTGTATGATCAACTCAGTGTTGACAAGACTCACACTTCATAACCACTGGCAGCCTGGCACCCATATCTGAAAA
>NW_007819454.1:0-870 GCF_000696425.1 Galeopterus variegatus | reverse complement strand
TTCAAGGACTGCGTGTATATTTATAGGGAGCTGGGTTCCGGGTTTGGATAGGGGGTGGACTTGGACTGGGCAGTAGCTGATTGAACGGGGCTGGGCGAGAGGTGAGCCTTGACCTGTGACTGGTTGAGGTTTGGTGCCAGCGGGTGTGGGTTTTGGCACTGGCGGGCTTTTTTACTGTGGAGAAGAACCCGGAAGGGCACCATATTGCCAGGGAGTGCACCCCGCTTGAATGCCTATGGTATCCCTACATTCCTCCCTTTTTCCTCTGTTGTGGGGAATGGATCATCGTAATCCTCGAGCTACTTCTGCTGGAAGGGGGCGTAGTGTGGGGAGAGGAATTGGGAGGAGATAGGAGACCCTTTATTAGGCCCCAAAGGAATTTTGAGGTGGGAAGATTCTATAAACGTTCCCTGGAGCCACAGGTCAGTTATTTGCTGAGTCCAGTGTGTGTAGGAAGCTGTAGGGGAGAGCATCCAGGCATCTGCTGCTAAAACCTCCAGGAACAGGGACCACTGGTGATGTAGATCCATTTTAACAGTGTGTTAGCTGATCCGTTGAAGAGCAGGTAGGGTCCTCTGTGGCCAGGAGTTGGTAATTCCTGAATAAGAGCTGGTTAAAAGTCTGGTTAGAGATTTTACCAACTTGAGTTTGGATAAATTTTATAATGCAGGGCAAGAAAAGACAAGCCATGAATATATCCATTGCAATAGAAAGCCCCAGTCACTACCCTGGCCCATCTGGAGTCCCAGGAGTCCTTAATGTAAAGTTGGTAAAAGTTTCCTGTGTCGTGCTGAAATATTTGGCCTCCCGCACCTATTAGTGGGTTGTGGATTTTGCACGACCAGTACAGGCATCCCCCATAAGTGTCTG
>NW_007819453.1:0-870 GCF_000696425.1 Galeopterus variegatus | reverse complement strand
GGTGGAGACGGCCGGCTTAGTGCAGGCAGGCCAGCCATCTCTGCTTGGCACGGCTCCTAACTGAGACGTGCCATTTGCTTACCTCGACGCGGGGCACCCCAGGGCCTGTGGACCGGCCTACAATCGCACTCTCCCCGTGGATCTCTGATGGGGCTGGTAGCGTGGGGAGCCCCCGGGCAGTGTCGGGAGGGCAGGGAAGAGGAGCCCGCCCAGATCCTCTCTCCACCACACCCTGGGCATCGGCCTCAGGTAATCTCCCTGTTTCCGGGAGGCAGATTCCATCTCTGGGGGCCTCAGTTTGGAAGAACCCCTAACTGATTTCTGGTGGGGAGAGGGGAGCCCGGAGTGCTCTCGAGCTACATTGAAGCTACTGGAGAGCTCTCCCGGAGGGCTGACCCGTGCTAGGGGGAGTCAAACAGGAACTGTGTGCTGAGGGACCCTCCCCCGAGGAGTTCACTCCCGGCAGTGGGAGAGACTGGACACCTGCTGGGCAGGGCGGGGCAGGGCACAACTTTGATGACTCAACCGAAAGACAAGGTTTGTAGAAGACACGCCTCAGCCCTGTTCTGAGCACACAGAGTGGGGACGGGTCCGGCAAAAGGAGGCAGAGTCTCAGAAATAAATAAAGAAATAACAATAATTACACACCCTGCGGGAACCCTTTGCAAGGCTCAATAGCCCCATCTAGTGTACACAGAGTGTGAAAACGCCCCAATAGCGAGGTGCAGAACACACATACCTTACGGGACATGAATCAGAGGCCCAAGATCCGAGTGAAAATCCCTGCCAAAATGAACAAACACCCAAAAAGAGATACCAGAAATGCAAAATACCAAGAAAATACACCACCAAAAGTTAATAAATCTCAAA
>NW_007819452.1:0-870 GCF_000696425.1 Galeopterus variegatus | reverse complement strand
ATGAATAAAAAACTGATGTTTTTCATTTAAATTCATTTAATTCAAATTGAATGAATTCCCCAAGGTCAGACAGCTGGAAATGTCAGAGTGAGGATGGGATCCCACATCTCCCAATCTTCTATCCAGTCAAGGCCATGTTTAGATGAGAATGTGAGGGTCCCTGAGGCTTTAGAACAATCTCCTGGATTCAGCTCAGAGGAAAACAATGCCCATTCCTTGAAGTTGGTCTTACGGATGACTTCCCCCAGGGTTCGGTTCTTGTGGGAAGAGGGAGATGTCTGTCCATCACAGGGAACACCCCCTCCCAGCACCTGCATCATAGACAGGGGCACACAGATAAGGGCCTTGGACAGGAGATGCAGCCTCTCTCATTATGTTGGGTTTAGTTGCGATTTCTCCTTAATTAACTCATTAAATGTTGCCTGCAGTCCATCTGTAAATTGAGACAGAGCCACTCACATTTCTCGTTCATGAAAAAATCAGCCTCCTAAAGCATTTTGTTTCTTTTCTCCTATAGCATTTCATATGTGCCTGAGCAGTTTGGGGCTCTCCAAAGTATTTTTTGCCTTTGTTCAAAAACTGATAAATTGATCAGAGACCCCAGAGTTGATCAGATAGCAAAAATCTCCAAGGTTTTTAGTGAAAAGTGTTCAAGAACTTCTTAGCAAGAAGTCTTTGAATGTGGGAGCCTGGAGACAGCTCACCTTTGCTGACACCCAATGTGCAAGCAACAGGCTGTGGTGTTGTGGTGGTTGCTGTTTTTAACAGGATGGGAGCAAGACATGTCAGGAATCCTGGTTCTTCAGGAAGAAAGCTGGAATGGAATAGCTGGGTCATGAGATAGTTGTATGTTTAACATTTTAAGACATC
>NW_007819451.1:0-870 GCF_000696425.1 Galeopterus variegatus | reverse complement strand
TCTTCCATAACTGATGCTGAGAAAACTGGATATTCACAAGCAAAAGAATAAATAAATAAAATTGGACCCTTATTTCACACTATATACAAAAATGGACTCAAAATAAGTTAAAAACTTAAATGTAAGATCTAAAACTTTAGAACTACAGGGAAAAAAAAAGGAAAAAAGCTTCCTGACATTGATGTGAACAGTGATTTCTTGGATATTACCCAAAAAGAATGGACAAAAGCAAAAATAGGCAAACAGGATTTAAATAAACCAAAAAGCTTCTGCATAGCAAAGGAAACAATCAACAGAGTGAAGAGACAACTTATGGAATGGGAAAAAAAAATATTTGCAAACCATACATCTGATAAGGGTTTAATATCCAAAATATATAAGATACTCAAACAACTCAATAGCAAGAAAACAAATAACTCAATTTAAAAAATGGGCAAAGAACCTAAATAGACATTTCTCAAAAGAAGACAGGCAAATGGCAAACAGGCATATGAGAAAATGCTCCACATCAATAATCATCAAGAAAATGCAAATTCAAACCACAGTGAGATATCATCTCACACCTGCTAGAATAGCTATTATCAAAAAGACAAAAGGTAGGTGTTGATGAGGATGTGGAGAAAAGGGAATCCTTGTGCACTGTTGGTGGGAATGTAAATTAGTACAGCCATTATGGAGAACAGTATGGAAGCTCCTGAAAAAATTAAAAGTAGAACTTCTATATGATCTAGCAATCCCACTTCTGGGTACACATGCAAATAATATAAAATCAGCATTCAAAGAGATATCTGTACTTCCATGTTCATTGTAACATTATTCAAAATAGCCAAGATATGGAATCAACTTAAGTGGATAAATAAATATACAATG
>NW_007819450.1:0-870 GCF_000696425.1 Galeopterus variegatus | reverse complement strand
TTCCTGACTCATACATTCAAAGAGATGGAGAAGGAGAGGGAGAGGGAGAAAGAAGGGGGGGGGGATAGTTTGTGTGCATGTGTGTTGGTGTCTTATCTCAGCAGGGATTGAGAATTGGATTTCTATATATTTGGCAGTAAGATGTTTATTGTTTTTATTTTTGTTTTTGTTTTTTACAGACAAAGAAATGAACATGCAGAGATTATATAATCCTCCCAATGTCATACAGATACAAAGTAATAGAGCCAAGATTTGTTCTATTTTATTCTCAAGCCCATATACTATATGAAATTAAATGAGATAATGAGACAAGAAAAACAGCCTTCAGCACTGGGCTCCCCCAGATTATCTGGTGTCTGGTCTAGTGGGTGGGAGGGGTGAGTGAACAAAGCACAACAAGAAAGTCCCTTTGTCAGGGATTCCTTCACCAACTAAGCTCTCTTCTTCCCTTGGAATTTCCCCTCCTAGCCTAGTGCTGGAAAGCCTGAAGTTATGGCATCATGCAATCTTATGTCTAAGGGCTTTGAATGGTCATGCTTTCAAAATTTAAAATCCTATTCTCTAGTTATGTGTTCTCTCCTTTCTGTCTTAAGTCAATAAATACTGCTGATAGAAATGGAGGATTCCTTTTGGAACCTGGGTGATAGAGTTTGGATATGTCATCCCTGCCAAAACTCATGTGGAAATTTGATCCCCAATGTGGCAGTGTTAGAAACTGATTGAGTCATGGGGGCGGATCCCTCATGAATGGATTAATGCTCTCCCTGGGGGAGAGGGGCCTGAGTGAGATCTCACTCTATTAGTTCCCGTGAGAGCTGGTTGTTTAAAATACCCTGGCATCTCCTCTCTCTCCTCTCTCTTGCTTCCTCT
>NW_007819449.1:0-870 GCF_000696425.1 Galeopterus variegatus | reverse complement strand
CTCCGTCTTCCAAATTGCTTTCTCAGTCATTTTCAAAGTCAAGTTTTTTCTAATTGTGACGTTTAACAGTGCTGTCCACAGTAAATCTCCAGATTGGCATTCATGCTCTTATTTTCTGATTTGCAGACGTTGAATCCCAAATGCACAAGGGCTCAAAACTGCTGGGGACCCCACTGTGGTGCTGTGGACGAGACTGAGCCTTGCCTTGTCGAGTGGCCGACTAGAAGCAGGGCTGGGGTTCCCCCTCCTCTGCATCCACTGGGCTTCCCATGGGCGTTTGCAGGAAAGCAGCCTCCCCCACAAGCCCCAGGCCCCTTCACAGGGACCCCTCACCCACGGCCCAGCATTGACTGGGGAGGAAGTAGCAGCCTAGTTTATGACCTGAGTAAGCTTTCCCCTCCTGCATGTTTCCCATGCTTAGAGGATATTAAAATAGTCTTGGCAGGGGCGCCCGGCCACAACAGTCAGCCACCCGAGCTGTAGTCAGCTGCCACCCTTGGGGTCTAGGCCAGATGTTAGAAGTGAAACCCTGTTTTAATGAGATCCTTCTGGTATTGCCTTTGGACGCCCTCCAAGGCAGTTCCATTTTACACTAAATTCCATGTTATGGCGGGTCATCTCCAACAGGTCTGCACACATAAAAACATTCTCACTGCACTCTGTACTCTAGCAAAAGGTGGACAGAGAATGAGGGTAGGAGTCGGGCCCTGGGCCGTGAGGATTTTTTACAAATATATACACACATTGAAATGTAAAGCAGATAGGAACATGTCGAGTGATTTAGACTGCAAAATCAAACGGAATTCTCAGCGTGTTTTCGTACATTTTGCTGTTGATGAAGCTGAGGTTTGCATATGCTGAGGATCACTT
>NW_007819448.1:0-870 GCF_000696425.1 Galeopterus variegatus | reverse complement strand
CCCAAAATATCAAGGTTCTGGCCTGTCAGAAAGTTACATTCTTTACTTACTGGAAGACCAGAAACCTTGTAATTATGTAGACAAGGTATCAGGCCAGTCTCTCCAAGGGGCTTTTTATTGGCTCCATAAAAGAGTTAACCTTAATTCTTTAAGGAAGTCTGGTCATGTTTGAAAGTATTATATTCCAGTCAAAGCCTTGGTATAATAACCAGTGTTTCTAATTGTGTCCTGTTACAAAAAGAACAGACTCTTATTGAACTTATGCAAATAACTGTATTGCCATAAAACAACTTGTGAATAGTTTTTAATCTTGAAAGGATCAAGTAGAGAGAAAGGTAAGTGTTTTTAGTTTTTGTTCATAAACATATACTTTAGCAAGCTGTTTTATCTTAAAAGATTTTCTTAGATTTAGAAAACAAAACATTAAGAGAATCAGCAGTGTTTCAAAATAAAGAAATTGTAAAAACTATAATTCCTTCTAATTAGTCTACCAATTACTTTTGTTGTTTCGACCTTTGTGAACAATTTCATAAATCCATCAGTTTCTTTATTAGAATTTTGGAACTTCAGTCTAAAGCTATGAACTCAAAGTTTGTCGGAATCTGCACCTATCAAAGTTTTTGTTTTTTTTTCTTTTATGAAATATTTGAAGACACAACATTTTAAAATTATAATTAAACCAAGATTATGACGGGCAGCATCTACATCAAGACAAAGATATTTAAGAACCTTATAAGATCTTGGATATAGATATATCCATAACACCTTTAGTACTGACAATGCTTTCAGTTTAATTTATAAAATAGTTTATATAGTTTAATTTATTAAATAAGCCAATTAGCTCTGATACATCTTTTATATATCCTTTGA
>NW_007819447.1:0-870 GCF_000696425.1 Galeopterus variegatus | reverse complement strand
AGTTTCAAAAAGTCCAAACTAATACATATGTGTATGTATAAAGATTTTCATTTTACTTTATTTTAAATAGTTTTCAAGTCATGTTCAAGCGATATTTTAATATATGAGTGGGTTAATTAATGAATAATATATGTACTCACCTTTGTTGAGGAAATTTAATTAAAAACAAAATCTCCTGTCAATTTATAAAACTTCTCCACAAAGGTAGAAGTGAGAGAAAAGCAGTATTATTATCAAATATGCATTAATCTAGAATGTGGTGAGCATCACAGGAAGTTCACTAAGAGACTGCAAATACAGGAAGAAATCTTACCATTTTGTATAACCAAGCAGATACAACCCATTACATACAAATGAGAAGTCCTTAAGTAAGAAGACGTGATAGCACCATTTATCTTGCATAGTTCTTCTTAAATTCACTTGATAATTGGGGTGACACTCTGTGTTAGTTAATTAGCTTTGCTTGAAGAAAAATTAAGTTCATATATTTACAGTAGGGGGTGGTTTTGCAACTTGGCAGAGGTTAGTCTCCTACCCTCCCATAAAAACTGGAAGATAAGTGTTCTATCGTCTTTGGTGATTACATTGCAAACACACATGGTTCCCAGATCTTCAGAAAGACATTCCTGAGTTGTAAAACTGGCAAGAGGCTTATTTAACTTTAAGAAGATTTTCATATATTTCAAAGAGAGAAAAAACATAATTGTAAGTTTTCTAAAATAAATGCTCAATTTAAAAAAGGGGGATAGGATGTCTATTTCCTTATTTTCCACAAGGAAAATTAAGCCTCTCATTTTTAGTTTATATTTACCCTTATATCTTTCATATAAAGAATCAAAATATTATCATAAAATTAATTATCTTTCTATC
>NW_007819446.1:0-870 GCF_000696425.1 Galeopterus variegatus | reverse complement strand
CTATGCCGCCATCTTAATTACACTATCTGATTTTTTAAAAGTTTACTTTCAACCAATTTAAGTTGCTCATGAGTAGCTCATGAAAGCAATTGACATACTTTGTAATAAATACATTTCATGATGTGGAACCAACTTCTACAAAAATATTCTCAGAATGAGTGGAATTATTAAAGTTTTGGCAATCAGTATCCTTAAAAGATTTTGGCTGGAAACCAGAAAGGAATTAGCTGTTTTCAAGAGCATAGTATGCATTAGATACTTCAGAAATGATATTCTGTTTCTCAAAACAATCTTTAGAGAAAAATAAAGCACCAGACATTATAAGATCACTAAGCAAGAAAGTGGCAAACATACCTATGCCTGATTTCAAAATGCCTATTTCATGCCACTAACCAAATGCATATTTTTTTAACTTGATGAAGAACCTTGCTCATTCCTTTGCTATTGAATATTCCTCATCATGTGATAACTGATGTGAATTATCTTAAAGGAACCAATTTTCGCACAAAGCACATAGACTATGGACAGCCCTCAAGCAAAATCTCACATGCTTAAAAGGCCTTTATGAAAGAAGATATAGAAGAAGATATTCAAATAATTTTTCCATCAAATAGCTCCAGCTCAAGAATTGTATGGGCTTACATTGTGCGTGAGGGAAGGCCAGACAGAGGTCTCAAACTCAAAAAGAAAACTTCAGTTTAGAACTTTTAAAAGAATTTAGGACTTTATTTCATTTATATAAATTATTATTCAAAAGAACTATATTAACATGGCTGTGCTCAGTTTATTCTAAAATACTGAAAATCCAACTGATAAATTCTTAAGGCATTCTAATTCCTGATTCTTCCAATGTTTGGACTAATTAACAAG
>NW_007819445.1:0-870 GCF_000696425.1 Galeopterus variegatus | reverse complement strand
CCGCTTACCACACCAGGCTAGGCGCCTTCATCAGCGCTGCCTCCATTTTCTCCGGGGAGGGGGGCAGAGCCAGCCGGCTCAGATCAGGCAAGCCAGCCATCTTCGCTTGGCGTGGCTCTTCACTGAGCCGTGCCACTTGTGTACCTCAGCGCGGGCCCCCCGGGGCCTGTGGACTGGCCACCAATCCCACTCCACCCGCGGATCTCTGGCGGGGCTGGTGGCGTGGGGAGCCCCCGGCCAGCGTCAGGAGGGCAGGGAAGAGGATTCCGGCCAGAATGTCACACCACCACACCTGGGGCCTCAGCCCCAGGTAAACTCCCTGCTTCTGGGAGGCAGATACCATCTCTGTGGCCTTCAGTTTGGAAAAACCCCAGATTGATTTCTGGTTGGGAGAGGGGTGACCGGGGTGCCCAAGAGCCTGCTTGATCCTGCCGGAGAGCTGACGGCCAGAGGGCGCCGAGCCAGCTCACGCCGGGGGGATTCAAAGAGGAACTGTGTGCTGTGGGATCCTCCCCCAGGGGACTCGCACCCTGGTGTGGGAGATAACTCAACCACACAGGGGGCCGCAATACCAGGGGTAAGGTGGGAGGCCCAGAGAGGACCTTGACCAGGGCCGCAGGAACGCCCACAGTGTCCGTGGAGGAGGCCTGAGACCCCTTCAGGGCCGGGCGGGGCTGAGAGATGAGGATTACAGAAGACACACCCCAGCCCTGTACTAAGCACACAGAGAGGGGAGGGGTTGGCAAAGGAGGAGGAGTCTCGGAAAAAAAGAAGCACCCTCCAGGAGGCCCCATCGTGTGCACACAGAAAGGGGAAATGCCCAGATAGCGAGGCGGAGACTTACAGATCTCACACACCCTGTCGGGCCGG
>NW_007819444.1:0-870 GCF_000696425.1 Galeopterus variegatus | reverse complement strand
GTGCAACACCGAGGGTTGCGATCCCATTGCCGGTCAGTAAAAAAGACAAAAAGGAAAAATATATATTGTTTCTTTAATGTTAATTTTAATATAATAATGAAAACAGAGATGTATCTGATTTCTGTATAGTTCTGACAGAGTAGAAACATGGGAAAGATCTTTTTGTGCCTGGCTTGCTTCATTTAACATAATAACCTTCAAGTCCATCCACGTTGCCACAAAAAACAGGATTTCATTCTTTTTTATGGCTGAATAGTATTCTATTGCATATATGTACCGCTTTTTTAAAAAAAATTCATCTGTTGTTGGACACACAGGTTGATTCCATATCTTGGCTATTGTAAATTGTACTTCAATAAACATAAGACTGCAGATATCTCTTCAACATATTGGCTTCATTTTCTTTGAGTATATACCCAGTAGATTGCTGGGTCAAATTTTTGGTTTTAATTTTTTAATTTTTTGAGGAATCTCCATACTGTTTTCCATAATGACTGTACTAGTTTACACTCCCAACCACGGTGTGCAAGTGCTTCCTTTCCTCCATATCCTCGCCAACACTTTGTTTTGTTTTGTTTTTTTTAATAATAGCTATTCTAACTGAAATGAGGTGGTATCCCATTGTTTTGATTTGCATTTTCCTGATGATTAGTGATGTTGATTATTTTTTCATATGCCAGTTGGCCATTTGTATGTCTTCTTTTGAGAAATGTCTGTTAAAAATCCTTTTCCCATTCCTCAATTGGGTTATTTACTTTTTTGCCGTTGAGCTTAAATAACATAATTTTATGAAAAATAATTGTATTTTCCAAAACAAAAAAGTAATATTGGTTTTTAAAATTTTGCAAATCTCTTTAATATCTTGATTAA
>NW_007819443.1:0-870 GCF_000696425.1 Galeopterus variegatus | reverse complement strand
AAAAAAAAAAAAATCCTAAGTGAAAAGGAGTATATATAGTATGCTTTCATTGTGTAAAAAGGTAGGGGGGATAAATAAATAAGGAAACAAATAAGCAAACAAGTAAATGTGTGTGTAACTGCGTATAATGGCAGAAAGAAACGTAAGAAAAAATACATCTTAAGAACATCCATGTGGATATCCAGAGTTTGTTTGCCAGGGCTAAGGAGGCTAGCATCTGCCGAGGCAACTTAGTTGGCCAGAATCTGTCAGAGGACGCTTTCTGAGATCAATATGGCAGCTGCACCTTTACGTGAACCTTTACCCATGAAGATCCCATGCCTTTGCTGAACCCTGTAACTTTGTACTAAGATATCCATGTGGATCCCTCTCTTCCATAAGTTGTTACTTGCCAGTAAACAATGCTGGCTTATGCTGCGTTGAACTAAAGTCAATATCACATGTGATCTGTGACTTGTGGCCATTCACCTAGACAGCAACAGTAAATGAGCCTCTTACATAAGGCAAAACCAGCAATATGACCAAATTTAGACCTTTATAAACCACCGAGATCACCGGTCCCTAATAACATAGTCAAGTCCAGGGACTTAGCTGCATGAAAAACCTCGACCACTCCATTTATATTTTGTTCCATACGTTTTACTTCCCTTGTCCAATTTCTGAGGCACACAGATCAATGTAACAAATTTTGATTGTTTAAAGATCCCTGTAATTACCATCCAATTTTTCTGTATTTGTGCTCCTCCAATTGAGAAATCTGACAATAATTAAAGTTGGTAAGGACAAAAATATTACCTTTATTATTGATAAAGTTAGTATAGAAAATGTGGCTTTATCTGCATAAGAAGGGGCCTGGTAACACTGGCTGCT
>NW_007819442.1:0-870 GCF_000696425.1 Galeopterus variegatus | reverse complement strand
AGCCCCACTTGCGGGGCAAAGCCCAACTGCTCCCCGCCCACCTGGCTCCCGCCTACCACACGAGGCTAGGTGCCCACAACAGAGCTGCCTCCATTTTCTCGGGTGGGGGTGGAGACAGCTGGCTTAGTGAGGGCAGGCCAGCCATCTCTGTTTGGCGTGGCTCCGCACTGAGACATGCCATTTGCTTACCTCGAAGCAGGGCACCCTGGGGCCTGTGGACCGGCCTACAATCCCACTCTCCCCGCGGATCTCAGAGGAGGGCTGGTAGTGTGGGGAGACCCCGGCCAGCGTCAGGGGGGCAGGGAAGAGGAGCCCGCCCAGATCATCTCTCCGCCACACCCTGGGCTTCGGCTCCAGATAAACTCCCTCTTCCTGGGAGGCAGATTCCATCTCTGGGGTCCTCAGTTTGGAAGAACCCCTAACTGATTTCTGGTGGGGAGAGGGGAGCCCGGAGACCCCTCGAGCTACACTGAAGGTACTAGTGAGCCCTCCAGAAGGGCTGACCCGTGCAGGGGCAAGTCAAATAGGAACTGTGTGCTGAGGGACCCTCCCCCGAGGAGTTCACTCACTGCAGTCGGAAAGTCTGGACACCTGCTGGGCAGTGCGGGGCAGGGCACAACTTGGATGACTCAACTGAAAGTCAAGCTTTGTAGAAGACACGCCTCAGCCCTGTCCTGAGCACACAGAGTGGGGAGCGGCCCGGCAAAAGGAGGCGGAATCTCAGAAATAAATAAAGAAAGAAAGAACAATTACACATACTGCAGGAATGCTTTGCAAGTCTCAATAGCCCCATCTAGTGTTCACAGAGCGTGAAAACGCCCTGATAGTGAAGGGAAGAAAACACTCCATATGAGAATTGAATTGGAGGTC
>NW_007819441.1:0-870 GCF_000696425.1 Galeopterus variegatus | reverse complement strand
CTCTGACCTCATCTTTACCTTTGTAAATACCCTACCTCATTTTTTTTCTCCTGATGTGTTTTCACTTGTTAACACCAGGCAAAAATCTGTTTCTTAGATAAGAAACGTGAAGAAATGCGTCTGTTGTCAAGTTTAGTCTGGTTTTTAATACATCCTCTTTTTAAAATGTTCATGTGTACCATTAGCCAATCAGAGTTTCAAACATACTGTGGAATTTTCACTCTTCTATTCTGTTTTTAGAATATAGTTTTTGCCTAGACTCGGTAGAGAGTTTATTAATCCTTCATTGGGTATACAAGAAAACTCTTCACTATGGCTTAAATCAGGATTTCTCAATCTTAGCACTATTAACATTAAGAGCAGGATAATTCTTTGTTGTGGGGCCCTCCTGTGCATTACTGGATATCTGACAGCACCCTCTCCTCACCAGTTGTGAAAACCAAAAATGTCTCCAGCCACTGCCAGTGTCCTCTGGGGGTCATATCTCCCCTCACACTCATGCCCATCACAGCCCACTTTCATCCACACCCATCCCTGTTGAGAAACACTGGCCTCTGACTTTATGAAAATAATTAAAGTAAGAAAAGAAGGTACTAAAGTAGATAATAATTTTGAAGGTTAAAATCTTTGTTTCCCAAGTATTTTGATAATTGAAGAGTATTTTAATAGACCCCACTCATTGCCTATTTAATTGCTAGTGCCCCATCCTTCCCTAATTACGTGGCGGGCTGATCCATTGATCTCTGGGTTAGTAGATTCCTCTCACAGTCCCAGGAGAGAATATCAGTCATGAGAATCCCGTTTCCCTCTGTTAGTGGTTGGTCAAGGGTTGAGAATCATGTCTCCCATTTCTAGACAATGGGACATAAA
>NW_007819440.1:0-870 GCF_000696425.1 Galeopterus variegatus | reverse complement strand
ACCAGCAGACCTACCATAAAGAGATTGGCAGAATGATTTAAAAAAACCAAACATGATCTAAAAATAGGTAAAAGTAAATAAAATGAAAATCTGGCTTCTTAGAAAAATCAATGAAATTGGCAAATCTATATCAAGATTCACAAAGAAAAACAGACAGATTTAAAAAACACTACTTACCAATACCAGAAATTAAACAGGAGATATCACTATAGACTTTACAGATATCAAAACAATAATAAGAGAATACTATAAACAATTCTACACACATACATTTGACAACTTAGGTGAAATGGGCCAATTCCTTAAAAGACACAAACTATCACAAAATAAGTAATTTAATTGCCCTGGAACTATGAAAGAAATTAAATGTGTAATTTAAAAACTCCTTATAAAGAACTATTCAAGCCCAGATAGTTTTGCTAGAGATTTCCACCAATTGTCTAAAGATGAATGAGGGCCACCACAATCTCTTCCAGAAAAATAGAAAAGGAAATACTTCCCAGCCTGTTTTATGAGGCCACCACTACTCTGATGCCAAAAACAGACAAAGAAAATGCAAAGAAGGAAAACACTCGCCAATGTCCCTCATGAATGTAGCCACCATCTGTTTTTGTAAATAAAGTTTTATTGGAACACAGCCATACCCATATGTTTACATATTGTCTATGACTGTTTTCACACTATGATGGCAGAGCTGAGTGGATGTGATAGAGACAGTTTGACTTGAAAAACCTAATATATTTATCATCTGCTCCTTTACAGAGGAAGCTGGCTGATAAGATTGAGAGCTGAGAAGAAATTGGTCTCTTTAGAAAGGACATGCATGGGCCGGCCCGGTGGCGCACTGGAGAGTGTGCTGCTTGGGAGCGC
>NW_007819439.1:0-870 GCF_000696425.1 Galeopterus variegatus | reverse complement strand
AAACCTTCTGCACAGCAAAGGAAACAATCAACAGAGAGAAACAACAACCTACAGAGTGGGAGAAAATTTTTGCTGACTAAGCATCCAACAAGGGATTACTGTCCATAATATACAAGGAACTCAAGCAATTATGCAGTAAAAAATAAATAAATAAATAAATAACTCAATTAGAAAATGGGCAAAGGAGCTGAATAGACATTTTTCAAAGGAAGACATACAAATGGTGAACAGGTACATGAAAAAATGCTCAACATCACTAGACATCAGGGAAATGCAAATTTAAACTACATTGAGATACCACCTCACCCCAGTTAGACTGGCTACAATCAAAAAGACAGTGAATAATAAATGCTGGCAAGGGTGTAGAGAGAAGGGAACACTCCTACACTGTTGGTGGGACTGTAAATTAGGACAGCCACTATGGAAAACGGTATGGAGGTTTCTCAAATAACTATAGATAGATCTTCCATACAATCCAGCAATCCCACTTCTGGGTATATACCTAGAGGAATGGAAATCATCACCTGCTCTCCTATGTTCATCTCAGCTCTGTTTACAATAGCCAAGACATGGAACAAACCTAAATGTCCATTGATGGATGACTGGATAAGGAAACTGTGGTAAATATACACCATGAAATACTACTCTGCCATAAAGAAGAATGAAATACTCCCATTGGTAACAACATGGATGAACCTAGAGAAACTTATGTTGAGTGAAATAAGCAAAACACAGATGGATAAATATCACATGTACTCACTCATATGTGGGAGCTCAGAGAGAAAGAAGGAAGGAAAGAAAGATCACAGTATTGGGCCGGCCTGGTGGCGCACTGGATAGTGCGCCGCTTGGGAAGCGCGGCAGCGCTCC
>NW_007819438.1:0-870 GCF_000696425.1 Galeopterus variegatus | reverse complement strand
AAATTCAGGTTGTTCAGATTATAGGAGGCAATTAGAATAAAGTGCAAGCTCTTTTGGAGCACGGTATTTATTCTTCATCACTGCTGTCGAAAGGAGTTTTTGGATACGTATGATAAGCATGGCACTGTTTTCGGTGTTATGCTTTTTTTTTTTTTCTGGGTCTACTCAGCTCTGTGACTCTATCAGTCTGTTATGCTTTTTTTTTTTCTGGGTCTACTCAGCTCTGTGACTCTATAATTCTATATTTTGCACTTTTCTAGTATTTTGTCATTAGAATAAATTCAGGGCTTTTTAGATTTGACCACTGACCTAGGACTAAAGTTGTACAAGATATAAGTATTATGGTCAATTTCTGCTCTTTTTGGAGGAAAACTCTTGTAATACCTTCCTTTAGAGCATTAGAGTATTGTAGCATCAAAACAAGGAAACAAAACCTAACTGTAATTACACAGTTTACATATTTCTTAATTCCCCTGATCACCGCCTTGGAATCTTCCAGATGTTCTATGGGTTAATAATTTTGTTCAGTTTAATTACATTGAATTATTTTCTGAAACTAAAAGGGGTTGTTTATTGAATTCTCCAGAGTCGCCTTCTTTTGTTGACTGCTGGAAATTTTAAATTAAAATCATTATTCTTCATAATTCCCATACTTACAGAGTTTAGCATTGTCTCTATCTTCCCCTGGGCTGAACTAAAGAGCATAACTTTTTGTTGAATAGTACATTTTGTCCAAGATTACTTTTCTTAAAACAAGACAGTTCCTTTTTCTTCAGGTCATTGAGAAGCAGCCTTAAATATATTTGTCCAAGCTTTGCCTGTATTTTTTAATTGCTTTCTTTAAAGCTGACCTGTATCAGAAAGATCTCC
>NW_007819437.1:0-870 GCF_000696425.1 Galeopterus variegatus | reverse complement strand
TTCTCAAAGGTGTACTGGGTTTGATACCTGAAAAACAACCATCACTACCATGAATAATTAAAAAAGAACAAAACCTAGCAGTAAAACAAAAATGCTAACAATAAAGAGAAAAAATAGTTTATCTGCCACCCCAAGAAACCAACAAACACAGAAGACAAAGAAAATCAGAAAGAAAGGAACAAAAGATACTTAAGACATCTAAACAAAAATTGATAAAATGCTAGGAGTAAGTCAACATCTTTCAATAATAACTCTACATGTAAAAGGATTAAATTCTCCACTCAAAAGATACAGACTATCTGACTGGATTAAAAAGATGGACCCAACAATATGCTGCCTTCAAGAGACTCACCTCACCTGTAAAGATACACATAGAGTAAGAGTTAAAGGATGGAAAAAGATATACCATGCAAATAGAAATGAAAAACGATGTGGAGTAGCTATTCTTATACCAGATAAAATAGACTTTAAACCAAAAACCATAAAAAGAGATAAAGAAGGTCACTATATAATGATAAAAGGATCTACTCATCAAGAAGACATAAAATCATGAATATATATGTACCCAACCTCAGAGCAGCCAGATTTATAAAGCAAACACTATTAGATTTAACGAATGAGATAAACACTAATACCATAATAACAGGGGACCTGAACACCCCAATCTCAACAATGGACAGATCATCTGGGCAAAAAAATCAATAGAGAAACACAAGATCTAAACAACACTTCAGACCAACTGGACTTGGCAGATATCTACAGAACATTCCATCCAACAACCTTAGAAAATTCATTCTTCTCATTAGCTCATGGAGCATTCTCCAGGATAGACCACATGTTAGGTCACAAATCAAGTCTCAACAAATTCAA
>NW_007819436.1:0-870 GCF_000696425.1 Galeopterus variegatus | reverse complement strand
CCTGTGTGCCTTCTTGGTATGTCTACCTCATATTTCCACTTATCTTTCAATTTCATTCTCTTTACCTGGAGCATTTCTTTCTCTGTCCATATGTTGAGATCTTTAAGTTTTCCCTCCAGGATTGATCCTACTGCAAAATTAAACTGCATCACCATCTGTTTCTCACAGGTGAACAATAGAGAGTATAACATTGAATGTATCAGTAGATGTCTATAACTTATTCTTCTAACTCTATGATACCATATACAGAAGAATTAAAAATGAAACTATTCTTATGTCACTCATTGAACATTACAATACCAAATTTACCTCTTAAGCTTTGAAAAATATAAACTCTTTTCCCAATCATGATTTTATTACCAATGTGTTTTGTTCAGTTTGTGCAAGTTCTGATTTTATAATTTTATAAAGATACAATAATTTTCTAAGAAAGAAACTACATGATTATAGCTAAACCTGCTTTAAAATTAAGTTTTGAGTAATTTAAACACCAATTTGAATTAGTGTTTTTATTTTTAAGATGTACACATGCGCACAATTTATAATCTTAAATGCTAGAATTGCATCTCATCTAGTAAGGCTCATTTTTTTAAAGCTCACACTGTGAGATTAATGAACCCAAACCACTGTAATATTCAGTCTTATATGCATGTGGCTCAGTAAGTGTGCAAAACAAGTAATATCTTATCTCCCCCCCCACAAAAAAAAAAATAATAACCCAATGTGAGAAAGTAGGACTCAAGATTCTAAGTAAAATTATTTTTTTTGCTATTTTCAAGGAGTTATTCATTTCCAAATTTTAAAAAAACCCCACATATTACAGCTTCTAAGTAAGCTTTTAAATCATGTTAAATTAAATGCATAAAAATA
>NW_007819435.1:0-870 GCF_000696425.1 Galeopterus variegatus | reverse complement strand
TTTTTTTTCCTGTATATCCTTCCAGTGCTTATTTATATGCAAACATGCTCTTAGATAGTTTTATCTGTAGCATAGGTATAATTTTTTATTATTCCTGTTTGTTTAATTTTCTTTCATAAGTATTATCCTCATAATTATATATTCATAATTATTTCATATTACTGTATAAGATTTGACTTAGATGTTTCTCTAATCTTAAGAATTTATTTAAATATCAGTTTGCTATTTTAAATAATTCTGTCATAAATATCTTTGTGAATGTCACTGTTTTCCTCATGTAAATGACTATAAATCCTTAATGCTAAAATAAATATTTTTAATATCTTAACTACTCTAAAATTGGGATACATTATAAAATCTATGTGTATATTTAACATGGTTGTTACCTATTATTAAGAAGCTGTATTAAATTGATGGCAGGCCCTAAAATTATTATCAGTTTAGAATCCAGAAAATTAAGTATTGTTTTAGTGTGAATTTCTAAAATTCATGAGAATAATAATATAGGAGAATGCAAGTGTAATAAAAAAATTTTAGTTGTTGAAATGTTAACTTGTAAAAATGTAATGCAAAAGAACAAACAAAAGAAAAACTTCTTTTCAAATGTATTCACACGCACAAATACATTACCCAAAATACACACTAGTGATTTACAAAATGTATATTATTACAGAGGATAGGAAGCCTGCACATAGATTCTTGCAGACTCTGCCTGCCTCATTTGTCCTTAGGATCCAGCTGGGTGTTTTTATTATGTCAGCACAATAAATCCTAGCCTTGAGTGCAACTATATGCTGAGTCCCTTGAGTCCTTCTAGTTAATCTCTGAATGTCGTCTTCAGTTTCTCATTTTGACAAACTTGACGAAAAA
>NW_007819434.1:0-870 GCF_000696425.1 Galeopterus variegatus | reverse complement strand
ATTTCTGTCTAGAAATCTTAGATGATGATTGAAAATACCACATCTGAAGTCAATTGACTTGAGCTGAAATTCTGGATCCACTAGTGCTACTGTAGGATGAAACTTTTAACCTATCTAAGCCTCAGTTCGCTCATCTGGGAAGTGCAGAAAATTTGAGATAATTCATAAAAATCATTTAGTACAATCCCTGGTATATACAGTGCACTTAGTATGTATTAGCTACTGTGTGCTTCTATTGGCGATGTGCCTATATAATTTGAAGAATCAGATTCTTGTTAAAATCCTAAAGATAATCTTCCAAAGATACTGGTTAAGTTTCCATAACTTCAGTATTCTAAGTTGTTGCATTTCACTATTACTTTTACATTTATGTAACAAAGGAATACTATTTTTATTCTGTACTGTAGTGTTTGATATTGCACACATTCTTTCTCTTACAATATTGTCAAACAAGAGAACTCTGATGATGCACTGTCCATACAAAGCTTCCTTGTGTGATATTAAGATAGATCATTTGCCAAAAGAATAACCTCACTAAGAGTCCAAAAGCACGGGGCAACAAAAAAGTCTTTATGCAATGATTGGTTCACAGGCATGCTGTGCCTTGAGGCATGATTCAAATTTCCTCACTGGATTATATCTGTACATCTCGCACGCATACCCAAGTCCGCTTACACATCATCTTCCATAACTTCTAGAATTCATTAGGGATCTTATCTTGTCTCTAAAATAACTAAAACTCTAATTTTCTTCCTTTTTGCTTTCAACTTAGAGAAGAGGACCTGAATATTCAACACCCTACTTGTTACACACATTGGTAATAAAAGATTAAAGTAAAATAAAACAGAAATTTTGGATACCTGATACATC
>NW_007819433.1:0-870 GCF_000696425.1 Galeopterus variegatus | reverse complement strand
TTTGTACCTCCCATGTTGGCAGCAGTTAAAATGTCATACAATAGCTTGGCTGTGAGGAGGTGGGGGCATGTGAGTACAGATGCTCTGCTGGTGGTGTTTCTTTGGAGACCAATTTGGCAATATTTATTGTAATTGAGTACTCACAAACATTATGACCCAGAAATTTTACTTCTGAATTGTATTAGTTTGCTAGGGCTGCTATAAAAAAAAAATCACGGGGTGGTTGGCTTAAACGACAGAAGTTTATTTTCTCACAGTTCTGGAGGCTAGAAGTCAAAGATCAAGGTGTTGGCAGGTTTGGTTTCTCCTGAGTCCTCTCTCCTTGCCTTGCAGATGGCCACCTTCCTCACATGGTCGTCCTTCTGTGTGTGTATCCCTGAAGTCTGTTATTCGTATGTCCTAGTTTCCTCTTATAAAGGCACCAATCAGATTGAATTAAGGCTTGCCCTAATGGCCTCATTTTAACTTAAACACCTCTTAATAGGCCCTACCTCTAAATATGGTCATATTCTGAGGTATGGGAGGTTTGGACTTCAACATATGAATTTTAAGGGGACACAATTCAGCCCACAACAGAATGTCTTTACTAGAGGGACTCTCGTGTAGGTACACAAAGAGACATGTATAAGAATGTTTATTACAGCATTGTTTCCCATAGCAAATTGTTGAATACTACCTAAATGTCCTTGAAAAGGGATTTGGACAGGTAAAATACATTATAAATAAATTCGATAGAATGTTACACAATGGAAAATAAAAGAACAAACTAAATCCATTATATTAGTTGGCAACACTTTTTTCTCAAATAGAGAAAAAAGTCTGGAGGTAAGAAGTTCAGAGCTGATGACATCAAGGGCCCAAGCTCTTTCT
>NW_007819432.1:0-870 GCF_000696425.1 Galeopterus variegatus | reverse complement strand
TCCTTAGGTTCCTTTTACTGTCATCCTAGGCAAGACTCCTAGGATCCCTCTCATTCTAGAAGAGAGAGAGAGAGAGAGAGAAGGAAAGAAAGAGAGAGAGAAGGAAAGAAAGAGAGAAGGAAGGGAAAGAGAGACAGAGAGAAATATTGAGAGGAAGAGAAAAAGAGAGACAGAGACAGAGAAACAGAACTGGTTGAATTTTTAGGATCGGAGGGATAAAAATTTTATTCAGTTGATGTCCTCTTCTGGCACCCTCTAATTCTGTATTACACATACAGTGAAATCATTAATCCATAGAGACACAAATCTCCATAACAAAATAATATTATTTCTACTATTTAATTTAGGCTTCAGTTGTCTTTCAAAGTTACCAAACTGAAAATTTTCTATTGAGCTAAAAAATAAGAATCTACCTTTGATCACATTTTTTTAAATGTAAACCCTGTCTATCTGTGATTATTTCTTTCAACGGCTCTTTTTTTCCCTAAACTAAGAAAGCAAAATCTCTGCCAGAAGAAAATACTTTCAGGAATGGCCTTACAGATACACTCATATTAATAAGAAATCAAACAGGGATATATAAAGAAATAAAGAATACAATAATCTTGCTGTCAAGCCTGCTACTTTTTCTGGTTTGCTAGTTTAGAGGACTTGTTGGTTTCTTTTAGCTTTTAGTATTTTAACTTGGGCATACTGAATTTTCCAGATTGAGTGATGTGCTTCCAGATGGGTTGAGTGGGGTAGCATGTGCTTCATTTTGTTCCCTTGTCCCTGTTGAAATCATAGTTAAAAGAACCTAAAAAGAAATCAAGGTCCATCCTGGCAACAGACCCAGAAGTTTCGAAGGAACTACAGTTGTGAAAGCAAAAC
>NW_007819431.1:0-870 GCF_000696425.1 Galeopterus variegatus | reverse complement strand
TTTATAAATTACCCAGTCTCAGGTATTCTGTTATAGCAACACAAAACAGACTAATACACCTTCTAAAAGGGTTTAACATAGGAGGTTTATTTCTTTTTGCCCTTCTGCCTTCTGCAATGTGAGGACACAGTGTTCTCCCCTCTGGAGGATGCAGCATTCAACATACCACCTTGGAAGCAGAGAACTGGTTTCACCGGACATTAAACCTGCCAGCACTTTGATCTTGGACTTCCCAGCCTCCAGAACTGTAAGAAACAAATTTATGTTCTTTATAAATTACCCAGTCTGTGGTATTCTGTCAGAGCAGCACAAAACAAACTAAAATACTTCCAAAATCCATACAAGAAGAAATAGGTAATCTGAACAGGTCTATATATATTCAAGAAATTAAATTAATAACTAGTAATCTCTAAGACATAAAGTACCAGGACTGGAGACACTCACTGGTGAATTCTGTGAAATATTTAAGAAAAAAAATTATACTAATTATCTACAATCTTTGCCAGAAGATAGAAGCAGGGAGACTACTTCTTAATTCATTTTACGAAGCCAGCATTACTCAAAATATCAAAACCACATAAAGATATTGCAAGAAAGAAAACTGCAGACCAATATCTCTTGTTATCAGAGATGTAAAAACTCTCAACAGAATATTAGCAAATTGAACTCAACAATGTATAAAAAGAATTGTACACCTTATTCCAGGTATGTAAGGTGATTCAATATTTGAAAGTCAATTGGTGTAATCCATCACATCAACAAGCTAAATAAGAAAAACTACATGATCTCAATAGATGCAGAAAAAGTATTTGACAAAATTCAATACCTATTTATGATGAAAACTCTCAGCAAAACTAGGAATAGAGGGCC
>NW_007819430.1:0-870 GCF_000696425.1 Galeopterus variegatus | reverse complement strand
TTCCCACACAGGACTGCAGGGCAGGCTCCGGACAAGGGCACCACATGACCAGGAGGCCATGCGAGACCACAGCCGCAGGAGCAGCAGGGCTGACCCACAGGAAGTCTGCATCCTCAGGTACCACCTAACACCATGGACATGTGGGCCCCCGGGCCTGCAGTGCTGGAATCATTATTAAACAAAAACAACAGAATGTGGGGTCCACAGCAAGGCCCTGCACCTCTGAGGCTCGCTGGAAAGTCGCTGAGGCCCCCCAGGCTCTGACGAGGCTCCAGAGCCTAAATGAGCATGGTGGGACCCATTCCAGCCTCTGGAAGGACTCAGGTCACAGACAGAATCCAGAGTTGGACACACTGTAGTTGCTGTGTGAGCAAGAGACCCCTTTCCACCCCACACCCAACTGCTCTCTCTTCTCTTTGGAGGAGGCGCAGTGAGCCATGAAGGCAGACCATCTGGTCCTGCTCGTTCACTTGGGGTCTCCCCTCACAGGTCACTGTCAGAACCGCAACTGCTCCCAGAGCCCCGCCGGGCTGCACCACCCTCAACGAGTTAATTCTAGACAGACAGAAGAGCCAACACAGCCTCTGCTTCAAGGGCCAGACTTGTCCAAGAAACCCAGGCCTTTGCTCAGCAGATCAAAGTGCGAAGTCAGCAACAGAGGCAGCTAGCTCCAGGAGCATCAGTAATAAATTAGGAAGGAGGCGGTCAGGGGCTGGGAAGGCCAGGGCAGCTGCAGCTGCACGCAGAAGACAGTGGCACTGGCTCAGGCACCACCTGGCAGCCACCTCACCTTCACCGAGACATCGGCCACGAAGACCAGCAGGCAGATCACCTCGATGCTTTCAGTCAGGCCGCATGGTGGCTCCCAGG
>NW_007819429.1:0-870 GCF_000696425.1 Galeopterus variegatus | reverse complement strand
TATGACTTTAAGAAGGAGATATTCCTTTATCACGTTTTCTTTGCATTTCTAATATCAGCCCACTGATCCTGTTTGAGAAACTTTGTTCGAATTTCTAACATGACTTCCCTCGTAGACCTTGAATTTTTCGTCTACTATATAACTCGTTCAAACAATTCATTCGATGACACCTATCTCTCTTTTTTGAACTACTCCTCTGCTTTCTAACTTGGTTTAATTACCTTTCTTCTTGAAGCTTCTCCCCTTCCCACATCTGTTTGGAATTTATGCCTGCAGTTAATACACAAGTCATTCTTCTCTGTGAGATTGCATTCACATGGGGCCCAGCCCAGTGTTGAGTACATAACTAATGCATAAGAATTATCAAAAGAGTGAATAAACATATGCATAACTAAGTATCCTAGAGTAAAGCAGGACAGTGTTAAAGAGAGTAGAAAGGGAGCAATTTCATGGTCAGAATTTGCTGGATCCAGACAAAGGACTTAGTTTTACGACAGTCTATCAGAAGAGCCAGAGAGTATAATATTCCTTTCCTCCTTTTCTTTGGAACACCATATTCTCTAGCCTTCAGGGAAACAGCAACAACAGAAGCTCGAGTCCTCTTTCTCCCTTGCTGAATGGGTGACAACAGACTCTGAAGGTAGATGGACTGCAGTTTAAATTTTGTCCCTCCCCCTTATTAACCATGGGGCCTTGTGCAAGTTATCTGTCCCTTCCGAGTATGTCTTCTTCATCTATAAGGTGAATAGGTTGCCCTGGAGATTAAACAAGACAAAAATGAGAGTTTCCAGTAAAATAGTACCTGGTACATAGTAATAATTATAACTTAGTCTTATTGTTTCACTCTGTGTTAGGCACTTTATATATGTT
>NW_007819428.1:0-870 GCF_000696425.1 Galeopterus variegatus | reverse complement strand
TTTTTCTGGCCCCTGTATGGTTTCAGTTAAGAAGTCTGCTGTTAGTCTGATATGGGCTCCCATATAGGTGACTTGATACTTTTCTCTTGCTGCCTTTAGAATTCTCTCTTTGTCTTTGAGCTTTGCCAGTTTTACTATCATGTGTCTTGGAGAGGATCTCTTTGAATTGAAACTATTTGGGGATTTTTGGGGGGCTTCCTGGATGTGAAGGTCTGTGTCTCTCCCTATACCTGGGAAACTTTCTTTTATTATTTCCTTGAGTAGGTTTTCAATGCCTTTTCCTTTTTCCTCCCCTTATGGGATACCCATGATTCAGGTGTTTGTGTACTTGAGGTTGTCTGCTAAGTCTCTTAGACTTTCCTCATTTTTACAAAAGTTCCTTTTTTCTTTTTCTTTGTCCAACTGGGTTATTTCATAAAGACCATCTTTGAGATCTGAAATTCTTTCTTCTGCTCACTCTAGCCTGCTGCTCATGCTCTCCGTGTTTTTTTTTTATTTCAGTGAGTGAATTTTTCAGTTCTAGGAGTTCTGCTACATTCTTTTTAAAGGTCAGCTACATTCTTTTTAAAGGGATTAATCTCTTTGTAAATTTCCTCCTTCACATCCTTAATATTTTTTCTTGTTTCATTGTGCTCTCTAATTGAGTCTCCTCTTATCTCTTTGGGTTTTCTTAAGACTGTTGCTTGGAATTCCTTTTCAGATATCTCAAGGGGTTCCTGCTCTATGGGGTCTGGTACTTGAGAATTACCATATTCCTTTGGTAATGTCATGTCTTCTTGTTTATTTGTAGTTCTAGTATTTTTTCATTGATGTTTGGTCATCTGCTTGAGCTCTTGTTTCTTCTATTATTCTGGAGTGGGCTATGAGGAG
>NW_007819427.1:0-870 GCF_000696425.1 Galeopterus variegatus | reverse complement strand
ATGAAATAGTGAAACTCTTGGCTAATAAACACTAATGGTATCATGGTGATTAAGCATAATATGAGACAAAGCTAAATATTTCAAAAGAGAAGAAAAATAACATAATACATATACTAAATAACATACAGAGCCATTCTTCAGTATCTGCAGGGGACTGGTTCTAGGACCCGCCTGCAGATACAAAAATGCACAGTTACTCAAGTACCCCAGTTGGCCTTGCAGAACCCGTGGATATAGGCAGGTTCCACATCCTGCAAATACTGTATTTTCCAAGCTGCTCATATGGAGTGTCGGCTGTTTTCATTGAAAAAATTCCAAGTACAAGTGGACCCATGCAGTTCAAACCTGTATTGTTCAAGGGCCAACTGTAATGTAATATATATAATATATACTATAGAACATACTATATTGTAACTGATATAGTTGCAATAATCTTGATCTTAAAAAATCAATGCATTTAAACCAAAATCTATGCAAAGCAAAATTAAATGGTGCTAAAAGTTGTGCAAAATCTCTCATTACTACAGGGCAGAGGGCAGGAGATGTTATTATTGAGCTAAATATCCAAATATGTTTCCTTTGGTATGATTTCTAAATAACCAGAGGGAAAAAAGGGAAAAGGAAATTTAAGCAATATACTAAAAAAACAGGACATGAGTAAGAAAATAACAAGAAGCAGCAAAATACAGACTTTTTTTTTAAATGGCAGAGAACCAAATATCATCCAAGAATGGAATCATAGATCACTAACACAGGGTTAAGTTATTTGTATAAATACTTTAGACATGCTGTTCTGGAACATTTTTCCCAGACCGACCTCCCTGACAGATCTACAGATTCTCACTGATAAATCAGAACAGGTCAGTACAA
>NW_007819426.1:0-870 GCF_000696425.1 Galeopterus variegatus | reverse complement strand
CATATGGTAGATCTATCTGTAATTGTTTGAGGAGCTTCCATACCATTTTCCATAAAGGCTGTACCATTTTACAGTCCCACCAATGGTGTAGGAGGGTTCCTTTTTCTCTGCATCCTCGTCAGCACTTATTATTTTCAGTCTTTTTGATATTAGCCATCCTAACTGGAGTGAGATGATATCTCAAGGTGGTTTTGATTTGTATTTCCCAAATGCTGAGTGATGTTGAGCATTTTTCCATGTGTCTGTTGGCTATTCATATATCTTCCTTTGAGAAATGCCTAATCAGCTCCTTTGCCCATTTTTCATTTGTGTTACTTGGTTTTTTGCTGTTAAGTTGTTTGTGTTCCTTGTATATTCTGGATATTAATCCTTTGTCAGATGCATATTTTGCAAATATTTTCCCTTACTCTGTTGGTTGTCTTTTTTGCTCTATTAATTGTTTCTTTTGCAGAAGCTTTTCAGTTTGATATAATCCCATTTCTTTATTTTTCCTTTGGTTGCCTGTGCTTTTGGGGTAATACTCATAAAGTCTATGCCCAATCCTACTTCCTGAAGTGTTTCCCCTATGTTTTCTTTTAGGAGATTTATTGTTTTGGAATGTATATTTAATTTTTTAACCCATTTTGAGTTGATTTTGGTACATAGCACGAGGTACAGGCCTACTTTCATTCTTTTACATATGGATATCCAGGTTTCCCAGTACCATTTACTGAAGAGGCAGACTCTTTCCCATTGGGTAGTCTTGGTGCCTTTGTTGAAGATCAGATGACTGTAGGTGTATGGGCCAATTTCTGGATTCTCTATTCTGTTCGATTGGTCCATGTGTCTGTTTTTATGCCAGTACCTGTTTTGGTTACAACAGCTTTGTAG
>NW_007819425.1:0-870 GCF_000696425.1 Galeopterus variegatus | reverse complement strand
TTTTTTTGAGGTCAGTGATGATATTTGTAAGACAGGAAAAGAGGAATGTTCAAAACCTTCCCAGGCAGGGTGAATGCCTTCAGAAGTCTTTGCCCAGGATAGGGATTCCTACCCATGAGCCAGTCACATCTCCCTGGACATGGCTTCACTGCCACCTGCTAGCTGTTCAGGCAGCGCGAGAACCAGAAAGATGGTGGGCGAGAGGAGGAATGCCTAGGAAAGGGCGAGCATCTTCCTGCCTGGCCACTCCTTTCAAAAACACAGATCTGATGCTGTCACTTGTTTACTTAAAAACTCCCTCGCTTTCTTTTTCCTATGGGATAAATGAAGCCCAAAATGCCTTATCAGGTCTTACAAGTGCCCTTGATAGTCTTGCCTCAAGACTTGTAGCCTAATCCTTCAATTCTCCTTCTCTTCATCCCTCTCCCTAGCCATTCAGAGCTGCTTGGCTGCTCCATCACATGTTGAGATGTTTTTGCTTTAAATGATCCTCTTACCTCCCCACTTTTACCTGCCAAACTCCACCTCTTCCTTTAAGGCTCAGCTCATTTGAGAAGCTTAAGGGCAGGAGCTGTGGCTTACCTTTCCATCTACCATGCTGGGAGAATTCTTCCTCCCCAGTTGTCTTATAGGTCATTTCCCGTCTCTTCTCCCTTATTCCTCAACTCTGTATCCACTTCCCAAGGGAATTTTTTATTTCCTGGAGGCCTGCTTGGAGTACATGCCCCAGACTTTTGGTATCTTTGATTCCCCATCTCTCCATGTCCATCCCAACCAGCCCCCATGAGTAGTCAGCAGGCAGGAATTGGTAAGTCTCATATCTCACTTGTCTCCATATCTGCTTGACTGTCCCTGAAATACCAAAAGCCC
>NW_007819424.1:0-870 GCF_000696425.1 Galeopterus variegatus | reverse complement strand
GGCCAAGTAACATTTTTTCCTGAAAAACAGAAACTTCGTGTCCAGGTATCCCCAGAATCCCCAGAGCAGGCTGTATGATTTCAGATGTTTCTCACCCACCTGGAAGAACAAAAGGAAGAATTCCTATCACCAGAGATCTACAAAAGAGTGAGTAAGCTTGTTTGAGCAGATGGGATACCTTGTCGTGCCAAAAATGTGAAACCAGTAGCCATTGAATTGAAGGAGGGGCACATGTTCCACATAAGAGACAATACCCCCTAAAAAAGGGGCCTTAAAAAACATCCAACTGGTTTTACTAACCTCCAGCAACGAGGACATAAAACATCCAGCAGAAATCTTGGCATTGTTAAAAGCAGTTCTCCTGCCAATTAAGGTTGCCATAATGTACTGCCCAGACCATCAGAGAGATAATTCCCAAATAATTAAGGGAAAGCAGACAGCCAACAGATCAGCAAAACAGGCAGCCAAAGAGATGCAGTTACTAAGCGCTGTGATACCTCATATGGACTTATCTGACTTTAAGCCCTATTACACAGATAGATATGAGGAACATGCTCGAGAACGGAGTTTTACAAATACAGACTCAAACTCTGTATGGAAAATGAATACCCATGGAATGGTAGTACTCCCTGAACCCTAGTATACCAGTTATGAAACACCTACATGAAGCGACTCATATGGCTAGGATGCTTTGTCAGATTTAGTCAGGCCTTACTTACAAAGACCCCATCTTTAGAGGACTACACAAAGAATTACTTAAGGATGTCATGTATGTGTGAAATAATCCTGTGAGATTTGTCCTTTTGGTCTGAGTTGGGCAACTGGGTTCCTTGTTCTGAAGCATCTTAAAAAGATCATTACTTGCTCTAG
>NW_007819423.1:0-870 GCF_000696425.1 Galeopterus variegatus | reverse complement strand
ACAATAGCCACCAAAAAAATAAAATACTTAGGAATTGAGTTAACCAAGGATGTGAAAATCTTTATAACAAGAACTACAGAGCTGAGAGAAATTAAAGAGGACACAAGAAGATGGAAAGATATCCCATGCTCTTGGATTGGAAGAATCAACATTGTGAAAATGTCCATACTACCCAAAGTGATATACAAATTCAATGCAATCTCCTTCAAAATTCCAATGACATTTTTCTTGGGAATGGCAAGAACTATCCAGACATTTATATGAAATACCAAAAGACCACACATAGCCAAAGCAATTCTGAGCAAATAAAATAAAGCTGGAGGCATAACACTACCTGACTTTAAACTATACTACAAAGGTATAATAACCCAAACAGCGTGGTACTGGCATAAAAAGAGAAACACTGGTCAATGGAATAGACTAGAGAATCCAGAGATCAACTCACACACCTACAGCCATCTGATCTTTGACAAAGGCACCAAGCCTTTACACTGGCAAAGAGACTGCCTCTTCAGCAAATGGTGCTGGGAGAACTGGATATCCATATGCAGGAGAATGAAACTAGACCCATACCTCTCACCATATACTAAAATCAACTCAAAATGGATCAAGGATTTAAATATACACCCTGAAACAATAAAATTTATTAAAGAAAACATAGGAGAAACACTTCAGCAAATAGGACTGGACACCGCCTTCATGAATACGACCCCCAAAGCACAGGCAACCAAAGGAAAAATAAACAAGTGGGATTATATCAAACTAAAAAGCTTCTGCACAGCAAAAGAAACAATTTACAGAGTTAAAAAACCACCAACAGAGTGGGAGAAAATATTTGCAAAATATACATCTGACAAAGGACTAATATCC
>NW_007819422.1:0-870 GCF_000696425.1 Galeopterus variegatus | reverse complement strand
ACTTCATATGGAAAGTTAATCTTTGCACAAATTTTCATTTTTAATAAGAGTGTTTCCAGTCGATATGGTCCTTGGTTATGTGCAATTATAAACTAAAATTCTCCCTTGAGAGTAATATAAAATCTTTATTCTGAATGTGATTACTGAATTACCAAGATTCTTTTACTTTTATCAATTAAAATATGTTGTGATTTTATAAAAATTGTCAACCAAAGAACCATAACAAAAAATTATTAAGTGCTACTACGGGCAGCTTTGGAGTCATAAGAGCAATTGATTAGCATTAGTATTAGAGAGATATAGTAAAATTTACCCTTAGAAACAACCTACAATTGGTGGAAAGGAGACTACACCAAATTTTTTTTTAAATTTGTCTTTTTTTTTTGTTTTTAGTACATAAAGTTAATGATTGTTTCTGAAGTATTGGCTTCAAAAATAATGCTGCAAGCACATTTTATTAAGATCAATCAAAAAATTAAAGTTTGGTGAGATTTTAAAAGTATCCTCTTTTGTAGAAATTCTACTGGACACTACCTAACAAGGGTAGTTTTTCAGCCACCAACTTCCCCAACTCAACCCTAGCTCCTACAGTAGAAGTACCTTGTCTACAATTACTTTGTAGGCATATCCAATTAGAATAGAGGTGTTTTTTTTTGGGGGGGGGGATAGGTTTTGAAAATTTTTTTTAAGTTTATTTTTTTTTGCATTCTATGATATTGTTGCAGAGCAATTGGTGGGGAGGGAAAGAGGGGAAGAAGGAAGGAAATAGGGTGAGAGAAGGAGGAGGAGGAGGGGTGGCGTTGAGGTCCGTGGCACCCCCCTCATTCCTGCAGGGGAGACCAGGGGGCTTCCAGCAGTGTCTTGGTCATT
>NW_007819421.1:0-870 GCF_000696425.1 Galeopterus variegatus | reverse complement strand
AAAGAAGCAAGAGAAAAGTGTCACATTACCTGTAAGGAAGCCCTTATCAGACTAACAGCAGCCTTCTCAACAGAAACTCTACAGGCCAGAAGAAAATGTGATGATATATTCAAAATACTAAAAGAAAACAACAACAACAACAAAAAAAACCTACCAGCTGAGAATACTATAGTTAGCAAGGTTATCTTTAAGAAATGAGGGGAAAATAGTGTATTTTCCACACAAACAAAAACTGGGAGTTCACCACCACACAAGCAGCCCTACAAGAAGTCCTCAAGGAGTTTACCACCACACAAGCAGCCCTACAAGAAATCCTCAAAGAAGTACTGTACCTGGAATCTGAATCACTACCACAAATACACAAGAAAGAACAAAACCCACTGGTAGAACATAAGTGTAAACAAGAAAGAGAAAGAAAATCTTGCCACCACAAAAAAACCATAATGACAATGTAATAATGCCCCTGCTTTATTTCTGATTTTAGTAATTTTGGTCTTTTCTCTTTTTCTTCATCAATTGAGATAAAGGTTTGAAAATTTGTTTATATTTTTAAAGAACCAACTTTTGTGTTTTTTTTTTATTTTCTCTATTGTTTTTAATTCCCTATTTAATGTACTTCTGTTGTGATCTTTGCTTTTGGTTTACTTTGCTCTTTTTCTATTCTCTTAACATAGAAGTTTACATTACTGATTTGAGATTTTTCTTATTTTTAAGGCATGTGTTTACAAGTATAAATTTTCCTCTAAGCACTGCATGAGCCCTGCATCCTATAAATTTTGATATGTTGTGTTTTGATTTTTATCTCAAAGTATTCTCTAATTTTCCTGTGATTTTATTTTTTACCCATTGTTTATTTAGGAGAGTGTTATT
>NW_007819420.1:0-870 GCF_000696425.1 Galeopterus variegatus | reverse complement strand
AATTTTCCTCTTTAGCTCTCTACTCTGCCTTCTGGACCCACAGGAATGGCAGTGTCACCCCAGAGATGAACAGGGAGCTGCCCACACAAGCGCTCTCTTGGTGGCCCGCTCCTGCTGTCTCTTTCTTACTTGTACAGGAGGCTGAGAGAAGCTTAAGGTCATGTGGGCACTTAAAGCCTAGAGGCATGTGGAGTGGTGCACACTGGTCGGATCCTGACTTCAAATGCAGTGTCTTCTATCAGAGTTAAGACGGGGGTTAGGCACATACCAGGAAAAGCCCATTTTCTTAACATTCTTTCAGAATCTGTCATCACTCTGTCCACAGAACTATGTGACATTGGCTTGCAGTGTGGCCCTGGATCCAATTCCCATTTCTCAGTCTCCTCCTCTGCAGCCCAAGACACTGCAAGTCTCCTGTCGTTCAGTTGCCCACTGTTTCTGGGTGTACTCCAAAGTTAAATAACCAGCATGTGGTTTTATCACTTAAAAAACCATTTACACTAAAAAATGTAAAAAGGATGAGATGAGATTCTCACTAAAAAATATTTTAGAGCTACTAAAAAACTTGCATTTACAATATAGTTAGTAAAAATATTCCTCTGGATTATACAAGATGGGAGGACACAGGGCCCACTATTACCACGTGGTATATGACGTCGGTCAGACTCGGTTGCTTTCTCATCTGCTTCATCAGAGGCTGGACCCTCTTGTTTTTGGTCTCCATTTTCTGTGGGTAACTCACCTTTAGTCTGATGAGCCACTTCAGTCTGTTTTCCCCGTGTTCTGCTCTTCCTTTTCCTTGCACTTTTTTGTCTGTGGGTTTGTTCTGTCCTGCTCTCTCTCTCTTTTTTTTTTTTTTTTTTTTTTTTT
>NW_007819419.1:0-870 GCF_000696425.1 Galeopterus variegatus | reverse complement strand
GGGGTGTGCACAGGGACCTGGCTTCATCAGAGAGGTGCTGGCAACAGGGCTGTTAACCCACCGCAGTGAGCAAGAGCGTGGCCTCTCCCTCCGGCTCCTATCTTCTGCTGCTTGCCTTGTGGGGCCACCAGCTGCAGCTTCCCTGCAGTTGCCTGAGGTTGAAGTGCCCTCTCCTGGCCCCCAGGGTGCATGGCTGTTTGTGAGAGTCAAGCTCCCTTCCACGTAGAGGATTGCAAACAGCTGGGTCCTTTGTTCGGGCTGAGCCCTGAACTCCGGGGGCCCTGAGACACCTTTGAGGAGCAGGAGGAGGGGGGCACATGCCCTTCACTTCTTCCAGGTTTCTCTCTGCATGAGCACCCCTCCTCTCCACCTACATCCTTCCCCTTCCCTCTTTTTCACTCTCCTTTTTTTCATTTCTCGTTTTTCTTTGTCTTTTGGTCTTTCTATTTGACTTTCTCTCTTGTGCATACACAAACCTCCACGCATAGCACTGTTATGGTGCTCTCTTAGATGGAAAGTGGAGACACTTTCTATCTTTTCCCCTATCCAACTTCCTCTTTACTCCCATTTCTTCCATTTTTCCTTTCTGTCTTTTTCTTTCTCCGTAGCTCCTACTCTTCAGGCAAATGGTGGAAACGTTTTGCACTAAATCCACATTTGAATCCAGCAGTCTCCCTTTAAATGACCTTGAGCAGGTCACCTAGTGCTCTGACACCTTAGCTGATTGTGAGGCAGGACAGGAGGACTTGTGTCAGTGCCTGCCTTGGTGTCTGACCAGGGTGGAGCTCAGCAGTCCCTTCCCTTCCTGGCTCACTGTCAGCCCCATCCTGCTGGCCTGTTCCTTTTCTCTTCTTCCTATTCCAATCTTCC
>NW_007819418.1:0-870 GCF_000696425.1 Galeopterus variegatus | reverse complement strand
TTAGGTCAATTACATGTTGAAATGATAATATATGTTTAAATAAATTATTAAAATTAATTTTACTTCCCATTCAGTTGGTTTTTCGTGTAGCTATTATAGAAAATTTTATTTATATATATGTCTCACCTCATATGTATTTCTATTAGACAGCACTGACCTAGGCTATAAGTTCTATAGGGACAGGAATCCCAACCGCCTTATTTACTTATTTATAAAACTTTTATAATGTTTACCACCTGTCCCATATTAACCTATACATTAATTTAGAATTACAAGCATAAATTCTTTTAATACTTATAGAACCTTTTGAGTTAAGTATTATCATTATTCACATTATACATATGAGAAAATTTGCATAGAGAGACTAACTTGACTAGCTCAAGGTCATGGATCTGACTTTGTGGAGTTATGCTATAGGGACAATATGGAATCCTACTCTCAATAACTTTGTTATATTCTCTGTTCCGTAATTGCAGGTGTCTAGATAAATAATTGTTACCCAAGTTTTCCAATGAACAATAATATGCAAATGTTCTTCTTTAATTAATTAACATCTTTATTCAATAAGTATGAATTGAACTCTTGGTGCCAGGTGCTGTGCTGGCAGATGAGGACCGTGATGTGAATGAAACAAATGGTTTACTTTTAAAGAAACTGATGATGGTGAAAACCATATAATGAAATAATAATAATACCGTTTTATATTATGCGTTACAATCATACAGTACAATCACACCGTTTGAGAACACATAAGGGAACACCTATCAGCCTAGAGATGAGAGATGTGAGGGGAAGAGAAAGAGAAGGTCTTGAGGAATGAGAAGGAGTAAACAAAAGGTGGGTAAGTGGGAGTGAAAATGTTGGTGGAGT
>NW_007819417.1:0-870 GCF_000696425.1 Galeopterus variegatus | reverse complement strand
AAAAATGGAAAACCTTCAGTGCATCAATATAAAAAACCAAAACTTTTCTATCCTCAGTTGCAAAACTGATCCTGTGTTCTAAGTGGTGCTTCATAAGGAAATGTTTCATTGAAAGATTTTCTTTACTCATTCCCCTTTACCAATCTATGCCCTGTCCCCTCTCTCCACCGCCATCCCCTCCTCTTCCTGCCCCCAAATCCGCCACCAGTGGCAGGGTAGAATTTAGGGAATGTTTATAGATGTGATACTACCCAGATTTTACTGAATTCCTGAATGCTGTACATACAGATAAGAGTTGGTTTTCAGTTGATAAAATAAGGTTACCTACCTACCTCAACAAAGTAGCACATGCTCAGAGATTTACAAAAAACACAGGGCTTATATGGTTAAAACATTTACACAACTCAAGTAGGAGGATGCCAATACTCCTTTACTTAATCATCTTAAAAGCTTCCCTCTGGGCCGGCCCCGTGGCTGGAGAGTGCGGTGCTGGTAGCACCGAAGCTGCGGGTTTGGATCCTATATAGGGATGGCTGGTGCACTCACTGGCTGAGCGTGGTGCAGATCACACCATGCGGAGGGTTGCGATCCACTTCCCGGTCAAAAAAAAAAAAAAAAAAGTTTCCTTCTGGGCCTTGATGCAATGCTGTTCCCTAAGCCTAGAAAGCTCTTCCACGCTCTTTTCCTTTTGCTCTAAGCTTAAATATGACTTTCTCCAGCAAGGTTAAGTCCTCCTGTGGTACTCAGTCTCCCCCAGCACTAGTGTTCTGTCTTACAGAATGTGTCACAACTGTACTAAAGTTCCAAAGTCGCTTCTTGGTCTTTTGGCTAAGATCAAGTGTAAAATCAGTTCCAAAGTTTATTTTAGTA
>NW_007819416.1:0-870 GCF_000696425.1 Galeopterus variegatus | reverse complement strand
CCACACATAACCCAATATTCCTTTTATGACAACCCATATAAGATGCATCTTTCAGAATTCAGTATTGGGGAAAATCTGCTCATAACTACACTGGTTTACTTCAAATTTTTAATATCATAGAAAAGTTTAATGTCTCAGGATTCTCATAAAATCTGTAGTTCTCCTCCAGCAACTAGACAGAGTCTGATTTTCTAGATGGTGTTTAATTATTGCATGCCTGTATTCAACACATTTATAAATTTTATTTTCATTCATGCTCATTAATTCATTTTTAAATCTTATATTATGCTTGACTCTGTAATTCACCTGGTAGAAATCACCATGTTGAAGGGATACCTGTACTCCCTTGTTTATTGCAGGCAAGAGTGGGTTTCCAGCCTAAATTCCCATCATTGCATGAGTGGATAAGGAAAATGCGGTATATCTATAAAATGGAATGCTACTCTGCTATAAAAAAAAATGAAATACTACCATGGATGGACTTGAGAAAATTATATTAAGTGAAATAAGCCAGGCACAGAAAGAAAAATACCACATGTTCTCATTTATTTGTCGGAGCTAATAAAAATAAATAAGTAAATATACAAATGAACTGGGGGGGCAGGAAGAAGACACAACAATCACAACAATTCCTTGAACTTGTTAAGACGAGTGAACAGATATGGGGCAGGAAGAAGACACAACAATCACAACAATTCCTTGAACTTGTTAAGACAAGTGAACAGATACGATATTGATGGGGGAGAGGGAGGGAGGAAAAGGAAGAATTGGTGAAGAGACATGAAAATCAACTACTCTGTATATTGATAAATTAAAATTAAAAAAATAATAAAGTAAAATGTAAACAGAACAAGCAACAAGAAAGATATC
>NW_007819415.1:0-870 GCF_000696425.1 Galeopterus variegatus | reverse complement strand
ATTGTGTAATCCTCCATCATTTTTCCTTTCCTTGTCTTCCCTTATGTCCCTGAATATGAACATAGTTTACTGTGGCACGTGTATTCCCACTGCAATGTTATATTCCCAATTAAACTCATTATTCTTTCTTTTCTTTTTTTTTTTTTTTGTCTTTTTCCGTGTCCGGCAATGGATCGCAACCCTCAGTGTTGCCCCCGTACCGGACCGGGGACCAGTAACGGGATTGCAACCCTCGGTGTTGCTCCCACGCCTCGCTCAGCCAGTGAGCGGGAACCGGTCTGTATGTGGGATCCGAACCCTCGGGCGGGAGACCGCCGCGCTTCCCAAGCGGCGCACTATCCAGTGCGCCACCGGGCCGGCCCAACTCATTATTCTTTTAAAGAGCCTCTCTCTGCTTCATAGATTGACGGGTAAAAATAAGGCGGAAAATAGAGAACTAGAAGCACATTTAATGGTAAACAAGGATGACAAGAGAATATTAGCTGGATTCAATCTAAAATAATGTATTAAAAGGCACTTTTATCAAAAATCTGTTCATAGCCACTACCTCTGGGAAGTGAAAATGGGCAATAGGGTAGGGTGGGGGACTTTCACTTTTGGCTTTACATTCTTCCATACTGTTAGAAATAAATTTCACGCCATGGACATGTATTACAATTATTATTAAAAAGCTATACAGAGTACATATTAATAGGGTATGTAGTTATCTAGAGGACATATTTATAAATAGCATTGATGTAGTGAGATTTTTACTGTCGGAAGGGGAAAGTCATTAGAATCTTAAGCCCCTACCTTACTTCCCACTCTATGGCTCGCACATTGACCTATAAACTTACATTTCCTGACACCCCTTCTTTTGCTCCCCTTCAC
>NW_007819414.1:0-870 GCF_000696425.1 Galeopterus variegatus | reverse complement strand
CTTATGTATCTAAGTGAAACAAATGACACCCACCATACAAGACAGGAGAAAGAGGAATTAGAAATATTTTGTACCACGAGATACTTGCACTACCTCTGGAGTGGTACAGTGTTATTTTAAAATGGACTTGTATTAATATTATGATAATAAAATTGTTAAATAGTGCCTTGGGTTGAATGTCCCCACAAAATTTGACCCCCACTGTGACCGTGTTAAGAGGGTGGGAAATCCTATTATGGTAATTGAAAGTTGGGGCTTTGAAGAGGTGATTAGAGTGCAGGACCATGCTGTAATGAAGGGATTAAAAATGGTTCTGAGAGCTTTGAAAAGAGAGTGAATGAGGAGGTTAGTCTTTCTCTGCTCTCTCTGCTTCCACCATCTTGCAATGTGAGACCCCTGAGTCACTGTTGCCACTACCACATGGACTTTGGACTTCCCAGCCTCAGAAACTGTAAGCAATACCTTTTGTTTTCTTTAAAAATATCCAGTTCCATGTATTTTTTTTATAAGCAACAGAAATGGACTAATACAGGCACACGTTTTTCTTCAGTTAATGTCAAAAAAGACTGCATTGATATGGTTAAATTCCTGGGATCATCAATTCTTTAGGGATGGATCAGATAGTTAGTATTGAAACTTATGGAGTTTATGTTGAGAAATAAAGTTTATGTTTTTGATTTTTATCTTTTAATTCATTTTTTCCTTGAACTCTTTGAAGTCCTCTTGTACTCTGTATTTTTTCAACTTTATTATAATGAAATCCTGTGGTATTCAATCTTTGATGTCTGCCTTCTTTTGCTCAATGTTATTTTTTGAGTTTCACCCATTTTGTTGTGTATAGCAGTATTTCTTTCATTTTCCTATTTGTAC
>NW_007819413.1:0-870 GCF_000696425.1 Galeopterus variegatus | reverse complement strand
GTGTGTGTGTGTGTGTGTGTATACAGTGAGCATAAATGATAAAGCAAATGGATAAAATATTAATAAGTGAATCTAAGTAAAGGGTGTTTTTATACTATTTTTATTTTTTCAACATTGTGTAAATTTTAAATTATTTCCAAACAAAAAAGTTAATAAACAAAAAGTTAATAAAACAATGAAATTACAGTGTGATGCACGCAATGATTAGTGTTTGGATAATGTACAGTAGTAGGATAAGGGAGGAAGCCACCAGCTTTGTCTGGGGGTAGAGATACCAGGGAAGGCTTCACAGAGAAGTTTAAGCAGAGATGTGAACGATGCTGTCTGGACAGAGATGTGCCTTGGGTTGTGGTGCATCCAACTGAGCTGGGAGTGGTAGGATGCAGGGAGGACTGTAAGGTCTGACATCCCGAGAGTCTGATTGCATAAGGTTACATTGTATAGTGCGTGCCCTTACCAAGCAGGATTCCCCTCCTCAGATGGTGAGTGGCACCCATGTGACCAAGAATACAGCTCCCTGCTCCTTTAGCCGGTTACACATCCCTTCTCATTTCCAGAGACCGGCCTCAGTACACTCAGGTCCTCAAAGGGAAGGACGTCAGAGGGAGTGGCCAGCAGCCTGGGCTGGGCAGGGCTGAGCTGGGCAGGGCTTGTGTGGTTTGGCTGTCCCCATAAAGGGCTCAGCATTTCACTCCTCATCATGACCCTTTGCAGAGGGAGCCCTAAGTCTCCACCTGGCAGGAAACTTTCAACTCCTGGCTTCTGTGAGAAAGGAAAAAGGGAGCTGCCTGTGCTGGTGAGGAAGGTGCTTCTGAGTCCGAGACAACATCCATGTGTGGGGAGCAATGGTGCCAGCTCAGGTCTGGTCTC
>NW_007819411.1:0-870 GCF_000696425.1 Galeopterus variegatus | reverse complement strand
TTGGTAAGGAGACCTACATGTATGCACTTTTGGGACGATGCATCGTCTAATGCTGCAAGCCATGGTTCCTCAGCAACCCCGTGCTCACCCCTAAGTGCCTTTGGAATCACAAATCAGAAGAGGAAAACAAGCAGGAAAGCGGGCACGGGGCACCTCCGGGAAGCGATGCTCATTGTGCGAGAACTAGTACAGCCCCGCTTAGAGACAGGGTTGAGCAAGGCAGTAAGTCTGCCTCTGCTCTTCTCTGTTCCCGTGCCCCCGACACCCACAAGCATGTCTGCCTCCAACCACAAGCCTGGGTGGCACTGAGAGATGGCCTAGGGCAGACATGCAGGACGCATTCCTGGGCCTCATGGTGTCAGACTTGAGAGTGAATGTTTGGGGTCCACTGCCCTGCCAGTGCTGAGCCCTGTGTCTCAATTACCTAGAAACCCACATGTTCTCGGTGGAGAGTTGTGTGCACATGTATGTACCGGGGCATGTGCAGTAAGAGGGGTCCTGTCAGGAAGGAGCCCCTGAGGTGTCCCTTTGGCCAAGGTCCAAGGGCAGCACCACCTAGAAGGGTGGACTTGCCATCCCCTGAGGTGGGAAGCTGTGGATGAAGCAGCTTGGGGTAAAGGCAGAGGGTGTAAAGATCAGAGATTCGTGTTTGGAAATACTGGGCTTGAACTGACTTTTAGCTCTGCAGAGGAAAGTCGGTGGGCAGCTGTATAAAGGAGTCTGGATATTGAGAGAGAGAAATCTCGGCTGGAAATGTAGATCTGGGAGTTGTTGGCATATGCATGGTCTAAAATACCCTGTGGTGGGAAGGGACCACCAAGGGATGAGTGGGGATAGGGAAGAGAGAGTCCAGGGACTGGATCCTGGGGC
>NW_007819410.1:0-870 GCF_000696425.1 Galeopterus variegatus | reverse complement strand
TCATGAGTAAAGATTGGACACATTCCAAGTGTGGGACACTCTACAAAATGCACTTCTCAAAACTGTCAAGGTCACAGAAAACAGGAAAGTTTGAGAAACTGTCACAGCTAAGAGGAACCTAAGAAGACCTGATGACTAAATGTGTATGGTAGCCTCAATGGGATCTTTAAGCAGAAAAAGGACAGTAGGTAGAAACTAAGGAAACCCAAATGAAATATAGACTTTAGTTAAAAATAAAGTGTTAATATTGTTTCATTAACTGTGATAAATGTTCCATGCTAAGATGGTGAGAACAGAGGAAACTGGATGCGGGATAAATGGAGACTCCGTATTTTCTTTGAAAATTTTCTGTAAATTTAAAACTATTCTAAAAGAAAACATTTATTTGACAAATCTATGCTAAGAAAGACAAAAAAAGTCACATCTTTATTTTTCTAACTTACATGATTCTTCTCACAATTCTCCACCCTGCTTTGAGCAGCACAGCTACCAGATGGTGTCGTAAGACAACACTGGGACCTGCATTCTTTCCTGTTCCCGTGTTCAACAATGAGGGGACCAAGTAAAAATAACTTACCTGCTTGCTCCAGTAATACTTGATCATTGAAAATAAACCCACAAATCAACTAAAATAGCATACTTCACAAAACCAGCAGCTTACTTACCAAGATTTGCTTCCAGACCCTTGCCTGTGGGGCCCATCAATCCAGAGCTGTTAAGGCATAAATTCCTCCCAGTTCCAAACTGCTTCTACCATGCAAAACTTACCTTTAAAATCCCTCAGTTCAGACTCTGATTCCATCACTGGGAGACACTATTACGACTCTGGCAATCACAACTCGACTCTTTACTTTTACAAGCTCAACTCTT
>NW_007819409.1:0-870 GCF_000696425.1 Galeopterus variegatus | reverse complement strand
ATTAGTATGTAATTTATTACCAAAAATATATAAGCAATGACAACACTTCACCATTTGTTGAAGAAAGTTTCTAAATACCTCTACCTGGTTTGAGGAGTTCCGCAGGTTTCCTGAGGAAATGACATGAAAACTGTGATCTCAAAAATGACTTAATGAAATAATCCAGAAAAGGTGAAGGGGGGAATTTCTCAGTAGGGGGCTGGGACTTTTTAGGCAGGTAGTAGCAATCGATATGCAAAAGCTTTCATGTGGAAGAGAGATCACGGCAAGATGAGAAATTGAATGACTCCCAGTTAGGAGATCACAAATGTTGAAGGGCAGGCCATACAGAAACATACCAGAAGGCAGAAGCAGAATACATAGGGCATACTATGAACCAATAGGGGCTGTGATCATTAATCAAAATAAGAAGGCATTGGATAGCTTACAGCAGCACTTTTTAAAAATGTATTTGCTTGCTTGCTTAAGATTATTCTTTTTTCAAAATACGTTGTTCACTAGACAAGGATAAGTGCAGATACAGGGAGCCTGCTTAGATGATGATTACAAGTGAGACCAATTATTGCGAGTGTTTTATGGACAAAGAAGGAGTAGAGATGGCACAGATAGGAGGCATGTTTAGGCTACAAAACTGGCAAGTGATTGAACAGCTTTTTGTACTTCAAAAACCTAAAACTTAAGATCTTTTAAAATATCCTCAACTTTATGTGTCACTTTATTTCTAATATAGTTTTCAAGGCAGAGTCTTAAATAAGACTGGCAACTGCAGTAATCTAGAGTTTCTATGGAAACAGTAGTCCTAAACTAGTTCTGGCTTTTGTTGCCTAAAAGAGAGGCCGACCTTTAATTATATACATCAACTCTAGGTAT
>NW_007819408.1:0-870 GCF_000696425.1 Galeopterus variegatus | reverse complement strand
GCACAGTGCAACAGCCTGTTTCTTTTGAAGCAAATAAAATAGAGCCATGATTTTCAATCTTTTTTTTTTCTTTTGCCTGAAAAGTGACAGGATAAGAATTAGTCTAGAGAGAAGCATGAAGAAACATTTTCTTCCAGAAGGCTGAACAGCAGTATATTAACAAGCCACTTCCTGATGGGTAAGCAGTGAGTTCTTTTGTTTACTAAAATACCTCGATCAATTTTTCTTTTAATGACTTTCATCACCACTACCTAGGCAGTGCTGAAGGACATTTCAGTCCTGAATCTTATCTTTCCTCATGTTCTTTATTGTTCAGAACAAGCACACACCGTGGTCATGTGATATCCCTTATTAGCTGTAACTGGAACTTAACCGATATAATTAGTGGATTATTCCAACCCTCTCTTTAGTTCCTCAGTTCCTTTTATTCTTAAAGAGATGAATTCTAATAGGGGTTTTATCAGATTCTAAATACAGAACAGGCATATTAGATGAACGAAATGCCCCTATGACTTACTGCTTGGCTTATTGTAGAAATAAAATAAATGTCCATCCAGAGGAATATTGTTAGATTTTAGCACTTCTCCCTTGACTCTTCACTGGAGACTGGAAATCTGGCTCCAATATCCTCCCAAGCCCCTTACTAGCTGTGTGAGATTTGCAAATCACTTATTCTCTTACTTATGTCATCTGCAAAATTACTTCATCAAGAAAATGTCTAACTAGATAATTTCTTAAGTCAACTATGCTTCTCCAAACTTCAACCTTCAGTGCTACACTGTTATTCCTAGTACTTTCTTAAGGCTTATTTTTCAGGGATAAAAAAAAATCAGAATACATGGTACAATTGTGGGTAATTTTAATTTTTCT
>NW_007819407.1:0-870 GCF_000696425.1 Galeopterus variegatus | reverse complement strand
GAGAATAGGGACAATTTAACTTATCACTATCATGTAAAAAATATTGAATGGAGCTGAACTTAAATTTTCTAGAATCTTAGGTATTTGTTAGTTTTTTAAATAAGTAAAAGTCTTGTATAAATTTCCACTTTCCATTCAGAGATAGAAAGATACCTCACCTCCTTTCTAACAACAAAAACAATCTGGAAAGAGAAAAAAGTGTATTCATATATGCACTTGTTTAAGTCTATTCAAGAGCTGAAGAGAAAAAGCAATCCACAAATTCAAATTCCAGAAATCAACTAGCTTCTTTGGAAAGATGAGACCAAGGATCAACTTTATTGCTGTCAGTATAAGGGGGAGGAGAAAGAATCCATTATGAACAGGCATAAGGAGGAAACAGCTCAAGTTTTGGGGGGCTTTTAATGTCCACGCATGGAGGCAAGACAGCATGCCCAGGGTCCTAGGCAAGGGACCAAGGGCCACAGCCCCATCAGCTTGGAAGCAGAAAAGAACACCCATGATCCTAGGCAAGGAACTGAAGGCAGTACCCCCCATGTGGGTGGCCCACCACAACCACTGACACAGCCACAGCTGCTGAAAAAGAAGCTCGACACTACAGCAGAAGCCACTGCCACTTTGCAGGTGGCCTGCTGAACACTCAACTGCATTGACACAAGGAGAGTCATCAGTGAAGACCAGAAAAAGAGGACATCTCTGTCCACAAAGCCCACTCCAGAATAATAGAAGAAGCAACTGCTCTACCAGATGACCCAACATCAAGATAGAGATACTAGAAATATGAAAACCCCAGAAAATATGACACCACCAGAATACAGTAATTCCCAAATATAAGACCCTATAGAGCAGAAAACCCTTTAAATGACTGAA
>NW_007819406.1:0-870 GCF_000696425.1 Galeopterus variegatus | reverse complement strand
CTACTGTGAAGACTGAATTTTCTCCTTTCTATACAAGGGAAAACATATTTAAAACTAAATCTTTTTAAAGATTGCTACTGAAACATTAGGTATAATTTTTAGATGCTTGGGTTAAATTACATAAACTAATTTCTTCTAATGGTTTCAGAAATAATCCTTTATCTTTAAATACAAAATTAATTTTGTAAATCAGATGAGGTGTGGATTTAGGTGGCCTTGATGCCCATTGGGGAGACATAGCCCTTATTGTAAAATCTTATTATAAAACAATTCCCTTTCATTTTAAAATTTAACCAAAAATCTACTAAATTACTCAAGTAAATAAAAATTGGTTACACAACTATATAACAAAAGTAGTTTTCCTTTTGCAAACCTTTTCGGTCATTCCATAACTTCTTCTTTTTTTTTTTTTTCTTTTACTGTCTTTATTTATTTTTTTTGAAGGAGTGAAGCGGATTGCAAGCTACCGATAAGAAAAAAAAAATTTATTGAGTACCTATTTTATGCTACACGGTACTTGGTTATATCATCTACTGTCTACAATACTTTCAAGATCTCGTCAAGGGCCGCCCGGTGGTGCACTGCTACAGTGCGCCTCTTGGGAGCACAGCGGCGCTCCCGTCTAGGGTTTGGATCCCACATACAGACCAGCCGCTCACTGGCTGAGCGAGGTGCGGGCGCAAAACCGAGGGTTGCGATCCCGTTGCCGGTCCCGGTCCGGTACGGGCGCGACACTGAGGGTTGCGATCCATTGCCAGTCACGAAAAAAGACAAAAAGGTAAAAAAAAAAAAAAAAGAAAAAAGATCTCGTCTCTATTTTACAAATTAAACAACAAACGAAAAATAGTTCTCTGAAGGAAGCAGTAATAC
>NW_007819405.1:0-870 GCF_000696425.1 Galeopterus variegatus | reverse complement strand
GAGAAAGAAGAGGGGTGTGCACTGCTGTGGACTGAACGTCCCCCCAAACTCACCGACACTTATAGCAGTGTTCAGAGGGTGGGAATCAGACTGTGGCAGTGTTGGGGGGGGGCCTGTGAGAGGTGATTGGATTGTGAGAACTGTGCTCTCGTGGAGGGGTTAATCCATTCATGGAGTAATGGGTTAATTGTTTCGTGGGTTATCGTGGGGGGGTGTGGGCTGGGGGCTTTATAAGGAGAGCAAGAGCTCTTGCCACTCTCGTCGTGTGATGGCCTGTGTCACCACGGGATGCTGTAGAGTTCCCACCAAGAACAAGGCCCTCGCCACATGCGCCCCCTGGACCTCGGACTTCCCAGACTCCAAAACTGTAAGAAATAAATTTTATTTCTTTATACATTACCCAGTTTCAGGTACTCTGTTAAAAGCAACAGAAAACGGACTAATGCACTTAGGTCGTCTCTCCCGTCTCCCCAAAAAGGCACCCATGCTGCACCTCTGATCTCTCTCACAGTGAGGAATGGGCCCTCATCCTCAGAGCCTTCGATCATAGAGGAGCTCATGAACGGGACCCACGTGGAGAACAGTCGTGTTCTATTTTCTGTGCAACTTCAGGAACACTGTGGCTGACAGTCGTGGAGTCTAAGAGGAAAGTCTGCTCCAGGGAGCAGAGCAGGAACTGGAATTGTGCCTGTGTGACTAGTTAGTTGGACAACCTGGGCAAGGTAGTGGCCCTCTCTGAACCTGCTTCCTGCTCTGTAAAGTGAAGGGATTGGACTAGATGATCTTTAATTTCCAAACTATGGGCCGGTCCCATGGCGCACTTGGGAGAGTGCGGTGCTGGGAGCGCAGCGACGCTCCCGCCGCGGGTTC
>NW_007819404.1:0-870 GCF_000696425.1 Galeopterus variegatus | reverse complement strand
AAAAATCTTCACTCCCAGACTCCACTGTCTGACTGTTTCTAGTTGATATTCTATAATCTTATCACTTTTGGCCACACATCCACATACCACCCTTGGTTATTTATAAAGATAAATCCAGTGCTGAGATCAAAATCTACAATCATTTTTTGCTGGCTATAAATTTATTTTTGCTGCTTTAAAAAATATTTTGAAAATATTTTCCAGTGGGTTTATTTGTTTAAAACAAGATTTTGGTAAAGAAATTACTCAGAACAAAAACTATCTTTTGAACCCAAACTACCAACTAGCACATATTTGGAATATCTTGAATTATTCAGGAACTGACAGCTCAGTTTTGGGGTTATTTGAACACTTAGCTTTGTTATTATGTTTTAATTATGTCTGCCTAAAAGTAGAACTCCAATCATTAATTGCTGGCTCCTTGTAAACATCAGCATATTAACAAATTGAGCTTCAGTTTCCTCATCTCTGAAATGGGATAAGAAATACCTACTTCATAGAATTACCGTGAGAATTAAATAAAATAACACATGCAAAATAATGATTGTCTATTACACGGTACGTGCACAATGAAGGATAACTTGAAAATATTATCTAAAGAGTGCAGTTTAAAATAATGATTGGGTTACAACATATTGGAACATGTATCATGCACATATTTTCTTTTTTTTATTGAAACATATTAATAATTCGTATTGGTGGGATACAGAGTTGAATATCAATACATGTATACAATGTGTGATGATCGAATCAGGGTAATTAGCGTGTTTATCATTACAAAGGTTAATCATTTCTTTGAGATGAGGACATTCAATCTCCACTCTTCTAGCCATTTGATAATGTGCAGTAAATTACTGTTAATTACAGATG
>NW_007819403.1:0-870 GCF_000696425.1 Galeopterus variegatus | reverse complement strand
AACAGTATTTTTTGTGCCAGGAAAACCTGGAAAATGTTTGGAAGATGACTAAGAAACAAGACGCCTCTTCCTTGGTTCAGTGATTTAGAGATTTTTCACCCGGCAACAAAGCCTCAGGGTGGTGAGTGAGAAGCAAAATGGAGCAAAGTGTTACCAGGAGGAGAGAGGCTGAGGCTTTTCTGCCACTTCTAAAGACTAAAGAAAAAGAAATGATTGAAATGGCAGCCGAAGAAGTTCGGGTTGGATATAAAGTTGGACTCTGACTCTGAAGGAGGCACTAGTCTTTCAGGTATCGGTCTTTTCTAAAATAGGACACCGGGGATCTCCTTCAGAAATGACAACACAGCGTGAGGAGAAATCTCTAGGTGAGAGCCGGGTTCCCCACCTGTGGCACAACTATGAGTGGACTGACATTTAGACAGGTTGTTTCTTTCTTTCGCTCATTATTGGAAAAACTACAGACTACTTTAGGGAGGGGCAGATAAAAAGAAGACGCAGTAAAACAGGAGGGAAGGAAGGCTCAAAGTCATGAAGTTAAAATAAACCGAAGTGAGATTTGGCAAACCCAGCAAAGAAACTTCACGGAGTTTAGAAAAATACCCGCTGTGTCACTGTTCCCAAGTCCTGACCCAGTTTCAGAGATGGCTCTCTGACTCGTCTCTGCATTGCAAAGAGAACCTTGTGCACCTGGTGGTTTCAATCAGCAGCCTCGTCTCACTGCAAGGCAGCTAAATTCCATCACAACATCGGTCTCATTCCTTAACTTTCATTCACCTTTGGTTATTAAAATGGGCTCATTCCAGTTACAAGGACTCGGGCCCACCCATTTCACAACGCCCACCCTCGCCTGCTCCCCACCTCCAGCATCCC
>NW_007819402.1:0-870 GCF_000696425.1 Galeopterus variegatus | reverse complement strand
CTCTCTCTCTCTCTCTCTCTCTCTCTCTCTCTCTCTCTCTCTCTCTCTCTCTCTCTCTCTCTCTCTCTCTCTCTCCCCCTCTCTCTGTCATTGTTCAAAAGTTTTTGGTTCTGGGTAAACGTTTGGGATATTGATTTCTTATGCAAATGATTTCTCTTGATAAACTCTACATCTAGTTATATACATTAATTAACAAAAAATTATCCTATTCATTAATTAATCAACAAATATGTTTTGAGCATCTACCATGTTCCACACACAGTGCTAGGCACTGTAATGATAATCATTAACAGCAAGGAGGTGAAATGCAAAATATATGACAACCCATAGGGCATCAGGAATGCAGAATGGAGTCACCATGGAGGACACCTGTGCATCAGGCTTAATTTGGGGGTGTCCCTAGGGGAGGGGCTGGGGGGCTGCAATGATAAGAGGACACTCTGGGCTCAGAGCTGTGGCGATCTACCAACCATTCAGAAAATTCAATAATATAAACAACTGGCATGTGTGTTCTAGTACATGGCAATGGGTACCCTTAACTGAGCATTTGCCTGGCTTGAGCGAAACCCTTTATGTACATAATCTTCTACTGTGGCATTCAAGCCATACACAGCCCCTCCCTTCACAACATTTACAGTTTAGTAAGTACAGCTGCTGCCACTGGGCCAGTGGTCTCAGGTGGTCTCTGCAGTCCTCTGAGGTAGGCACATTTGACTCAGTTTATGGCTGAGGAAACTACAGTTCAGAGGAGTCTATGCTCCTTGCTCAAGTTTACACACGGCTGGCAAGCAGTGAAGCCTCAAGTCCCGTGGAGTATTATTTTGGCCTCAGAGCTCTTGTCTTCTCCATAGCTCTGCACCCCTGCAGCCA
>NW_007819401.1:5744-6614 GCF_000696425.1 Galeopterus variegatus | reverse complement strand
GTTTTGTTGCTGTTCTTGTGTTTGAGAGTTTGTGAAGCAGCACTGGCTGGCAGAGAGCTCATGCCCAAAAAAACACCATGTTTACCTTGCTGGCAGCTGCTCAGTTTTTCTTTGGACTTGTTCTGTAGCAGTTGAGTTTCTGAGTCTCTCTTTGGACTGCCTAGCTCCTGGATGTTCGTGTGTGTGTGTGTGTGTGTGTGTGTGTGCAGAAATGAAGACTACTCTTTCTTCAACCAAGGCTCCAAGGACCTTTCTTCCAGTTACCTAGCTCATAGTCCTGCGTGTGAAGGGTTTGTCACCCAGTCTGGACAATGGGCTTGAGGGGTCTGTGAGCTGAGACCCAGCCCCAGCTCTACAGTCCCCAAGACTGCCCCCACTTCAGATGCCAGTCACTAGTGCAGGCCCCTGGAACTTCTGACTGACCAGCTGTAAATCAGGATTCCCACAACTCCCTCCTCAGGTTTGACTGATTTGCTAGAGCTGCTTGCAGAACTCTGGGAAATACTTACTTTCAACAGTTTGTTACAAAGAATATTACAAAGAGAACAGATGCAGAGATGCATAGAGTGAGGCATGAAAGAAGGGGCATGCCACCCTCCAGGAACATCCATGTGTTCAGCTATCTGGAAGCTCTTTGAACCCAGTCCTTTTGGGTTTTTATGGAGGCTTCATTACATAGGCGTGATTGAATAAATCATTGGCCACTGGTGATCAGCTTAACCTTTAGACCCTCTCCCTTCCCTGGAGTTTGGGTGGTAGAGCTGAAGTTCCACCCATCTAATCGTCTGTTCCCCTAGCAAGTAGACCCTTCCCCCGCCCCTCCCCCCACATGCTACTTCTGGTCTGCCAGCTTCCAGTCAATTCATCAGC
>NW_007819401.1:0-351 GCF_000696425.1 Galeopterus variegatus | reverse complement strand
TGTCAACAGCATTACCATTTTCTAAGGCCATCCAAAATTAAATTTTAGAGTTTTCTTTTACTTTTTCTCTCTTTGTCAAACTCTCCCCACTCTGACATCTAAATAATTTCCAAGATTTCTTCAAACTACTTTTATATCACATATCCATTTTCTCATTTTCATTCCCACCATTGAAACAATCTCCTTACCCCTTCCAAATGATTGGCTATAGCATCATTTTACCAGCTAAATACTTAATAACACAGCTTTGAGAGAAAGTGTGAAGAAGCATTTATTGCCAAATTGTCATATTTTTTTTCTTTTACAAATATTTATGACATGTCCTCAGTTTTCCATAGTGGAAATACAAGT
>NW_007819400.1:0-870 GCF_000696425.1 Galeopterus variegatus | reverse complement strand
GTTATAAGCAATAGAAAACAGTCTAATACAGACCTTCATCTTTAGTCTTTATTGTATTTCTTAAACTCTAGGCCCTGGATTGGTGGGTGGGATTGGGAAGAGGGGTGCCATTCAGATACCCCTAACACACTAGTGTCCTTGTCAAGAACATGAAGAAATAAGAAACTGAAATTTTAAATACTTGGAAAGACTTCTGAGAGTTAGAAAGATTGCTTCTTGCACCTTAACTTTGTATGGCCAAACCTTGGTAACTGCAGGGGACTTGTTCTAGGACCTCCCACAGATACCCAAGTCCACAGGTGCTCAAGTCCCTGTATAAAATGGTGTAGTATTTGCCTATAGCCTGTGCATATTCTCCTGGGTACTTTAAATCATTTGTAGGTTACTTATAATACCTAATACAAGGTAAATGTTATGTAAATAGTTGTTATACTGTATTGTTTAGGGAATAATGACAAGAAAAAAGAGGTGGCTCTATGTATTCAGTACAGGTGTCATCCCCCCGCTTCCCCCCGAATGTTTTCCATCTGTGGTTGGTTGGTTCCATGGATGTGGAACTCACAGATACAGAGGTCTGACTGTACTTTAATACTTTATTTCCTTCTTTCTTCTTCTTCTTTTGTTTTTTTTTTTTCCAGTTTTGATTAAAGCCTGGCTTTGGCCTATGGAAGGACTGTATTCCTCCAGTTACATTTCTCAGCCAAATCTGAGGGCCACGAGGGGGTATCTTTGTCTTTGGGATGGCAAGCATTGCTCTTGTCAGGGCCAAGACAAGACTGGCCTGGTAATGTGAAACTTGTCTCCCTTTACATTCTTCTGTAGACCTCTCTGCCACTCACTCCCCACCACCACATGCAAATTTTGTTTGTG
>NW_007819399.1:0-870 GCF_000696425.1 Galeopterus variegatus | reverse complement strand
GAAAGAAAGAAAGAAAGAAAGAAAGAAAGAAAGAAAGAAAGAAAGAAAGAAAGAAAGAAAGAAAGAAAGAAAGAAAGAAAGAAAGAAAGAAAGAAAGAAAGAAAGAAAGAAAGAAAGAAAGAAAGAAAGAAAGAAAGAAAGAAAGAAAGAAAGAAAGAAAGAAAGAAAGAAAGAAAGAAAGAAAGAAAGAAAGAAAGAAAGAAAGAAAGAAAGAAAGAAAGAAAGAAAGAAAGAAAGAAAGAAAGAAAGAAAGAAAGAAAGAAAGAAAGAAAGAAAGAAAGAAAGAAAGAAAGAAAGAAAGAAAGAAAGAAAGAAAGAAAGAAAGAAAGAAAGAAAGAAAGAAAGAAAGAAAGAAAGAAAGAAAGAAAGAAAGAAAGAAAGAAAGAAAGAAAGAAAGAAAGAAAGAAAGAAAGAAAGAAAGAAAGAAAGAAAGAAAGAAAGAAAGAAAGAAAGAAAGAAAGAAAGAAAGAAAGAAAGAAAGAAAGAAAGAAAGAAAGAAAGAAAGAAAGAAAGAAAGAAAGAAAGAAAGAAAGAAAGAAAGAAAGAAAGAAAGAAAGAAAGAAAGAAAGAAAGAAAGAAAGAAAGAAAGAAAGAAAGAAAGAAAGAAAGAAAGAAAGAAAGAAAGAAAGAAAGAAAGAAAGAAAGAAAGAAAGAAAGAAAGAAAGAAAGAAAGAAAGAAAGAAAGAAAGAAAGAAAGAAAGAAAGAAAGAAAGAAAGAAAGAAAGAAAGAAAGAAAGAAAGAAAGAAAGAAAGAAAGAAAGAAAGAAAGAAAGAAAGAAAGAAAGAAAGAAAGAAAGAAAGAAAGAAAGAAAGAAAGAAAGAAAGAAAGAAAGAAAGAGAATAGAAGTGAAGCTACCAAGCCACATCCAC
>NW_007819398.1:0-870 GCF_000696425.1 Galeopterus variegatus | reverse complement strand
TCCACCAAACACTGAATTGCTTGTCTTCCTCAATAAGAATTGGGTAACTCAAAAGTTTTACAAAGTTCTCTTTCCCTTGACTTTTTATCAGTTCATTTGAAGAAGCTTCTGTCATCCAAGATAACTTGTCAGAAGCAGAGGGAACAACGTATACCACTTTGAAGGTTAATGTAGCAAATATTAAGCCAAGAGCAGTCTGGCCGCCACCAAAGCTGTACCAAAACTCTGAGAAAAAGGTTCAACATCCACAGCAAGTACTGAGGCTTCCAGCGATATTTGGAGACACAGGGATTGTGTATCATTATTCAGATTGGTGATATAACCTCAAAGGCCAATTGGATAACTCACTTTCGGAAAGAAAAAGAAAGACGAATCACAAGAGAGGTAAATTACTCAGAGTAAGACTTATTATCCTGTTCTTCGGATAGAACCACCAGAACCTCCATTAGAAAATGTTATAACTTGGTCTCCATAATAGAGCAGCTTGGGCACCTACCACTTATATGTCATTTCATACATTGTTTTGAAGTCTCATAACAATTAACACCTTTTGAAAAATATCTTTTTTCTAGCTTCTCATCTCATACAGCATTAAGCCTCCTGTAATTTCCCATTGCTAGGGTTTTTCCAAGTGAAGCAAACAGTAGAATTTCAGATGCCTTCTCCTCCGAGGTTTCCAGTAAAGATAGAGCTGGTTATGTAAATAAAGCATTTATTCTTTAGACTTCCTCAGGATCTATTCAGTATAACTGTGAGGGCATGAAGAAGAAGAATAGCCAGGCTTTCTCTTTGGATGATATTTTAAGAATTTGTTATATGCTAATGCTTTAAATCTGCAAAGCATGTTACTTTAAAGGTAGGCATCACCAA
>NW_007819397.1:0-870 GCF_000696425.1 Galeopterus variegatus | reverse complement strand
AATACTACTAAGTCTTATTCTTGTCCCACCCACCACCCCACTCTGGAAATTTGTTTTCAATTGAGAATTGGGCTTATTATGCATGGTGTTAATTTTATCTTCCTAAAACTTCTAAGCAGTAACCAATTTTGCATAATTAAATTCAAGTATTAATTTAATGTCTGCTCATGAAACATATTAATTTGTTATCTTTGCTATACATTGCAGATAATGAAAACTTACATTCATTTTATCATTTAAGGTTTTTCAAAGTTCTTCCTTGTGCTTCATATTATTTGATTTCAAAATAACAGTGAAAGGGAGGTGGAATATGTCTTATGCATTTTCCTCATAGGTCAGGAGAGATACAGGAGGCAGAAGTTTATGTGATACAACTTAGTGGGAAAAGTAGACCCTAAACCAAATTATTTCTTCCACAAATATTTAGTGAATGCTCAAAGATTTTTTGAGGCAAAGCAGTAGACAAGAACAAGATGGTTGTCACCTGCACACAGCTTACCAAAGCAGAGTGTCATTGAATATGGAACTAAAAGTATGAAAAGTACTATGAGGAAGAAAAATAAATTATGATGGATGTGAGTAACAGGGGGTATTAGGTTCCTACTGCTGCTGTAACAAATCATCATAAACTGTATGACTGAAAGGATACAAATTTTTTGTCCTACAGTTCTGTAAACTGGAAATCTCACATGGATCTCATTGAGCTAAAATCAAGATTTTTGGCAAGGCTGCATTCTTTCTGGAGGATGTATGGGAAAATCTCTTTCCTTGCTTTTTCCATCCTCTGGAGACCACCCATATTTTTTGATTCAGAGCTCTCTTCTGTCTTACAGGCCAGCAGTGGTGGATTGAGTCCTTCTCACCATCACT
>NW_007819396.1:0-870 GCF_000696425.1 Galeopterus variegatus | reverse complement strand
AGGCATTTGAATATAAAAATAAAGAAAATAGCTTCAGAATAGCTTTTGCCTTCCAAAATAAACAACCATTTTAGGGCATTATTCCTGGTGGCCCATAGAAAAAAGATTTGAAGCCATCACTTTTCTGTCTCTGATGGTTGGAAATTGTTTGCTTAGCCTTTAATTTGGCTGCAGGGAACCATGTGATTTATGGACTCATTCATACTTTTGTTGTTTTACTACACAAACACATAGTTTTCCACCTACTATGAGTCAGGCACTATGCTAGGGACATGGAAGACAAAAAGTTTAAACCCCAGTCCCTTCCTTAATTTTGGACTTTGGGGAAGGGAATGCATTAATTTTGTCAATAAATATTTATGGAGGATCTAATGTTTTGTAGGCACTAGACTAAGTAGATAAATAAAATCCAGGATCCTGTCTTCAAACAGATTAGAATTTAAGGGAGACAAAAGACACATACTTGTAAATCATAAGGTGAGGAGCCAGTGTTCCTGCCTGCTGCTCCTGATTTTATCTCTCTATAGGTAGAACTACCACCAAAGGATGCTGTGCTACAACAGAGGTAAATGTGTTTACATACATGGCATGGTTGTTTGGTAGACAGCAGGGTAAGGAGAAAGCTTCAGGAATATTTCCACAGGAGAACCATATTTTCAGCCCTGTCCATGAGCCAACAGTATCCTTATAAAATCTTTAGTCCATAAAATATGACTGAAGAAGGAGGCACTCACAAGAGAAGTAAATCCTAAGGAGAATCATCTTTAGAGTCAAGCTGGGAAAATGAAGGTTGTTTCTGAACTGGGAAAAAGAAATTTGCAAATATGCATCAGTGGATATGTCTTTTCTACTATACTGCAGCTTATATTT
>NW_007819395.1:0-870 GCF_000696425.1 Galeopterus variegatus | reverse complement strand
GATCCGAACCCTCGGCGGGAGCGCCGCCTCACTCCCAAGCAGCACACTGTAGCAGTGCGCCGCTGGGCCGGCCCTAAAACTGAATTTTAAAGAACATCTTAATCAAAAAGAAGACATGAATGGGGGAACAAGGAAACAAATACTGTTTCTACCTCATTCTTTCCTGGGGAACTCCAATAAAATGTGTTAGACCTCCTCACTATATCCTCTGTATCTCTAACCTGCTCTTTTCTCATTTTTGTTCTCATCTGCATACTTTATCACTTATTTTTCAGATCATTAATTCCTTCTTCAGTAATAGTTTACTTTCAAACATATCCTTAAGTTCTCAATTTCTGTAATTAAATTGTTTTAACTTAGAATTTCTCTTTGGTTCATGTTCATATCTATCTCATTTTTTAAGGAGTTTAATCGTAAAATACACATAACATAAAATTTACCATCTTAACAAGTTTTAAGTGTACAGTTCAGTGGCATTAGGTACATTCACATTACTATGCAATCATCATCACCATCCATCTCCAGAACTTTTTCATTTTACCAAACTGAAAGTGCACACCAATTAAAGCAGTAACTCCCATATCTCCCTCCCTGCAGCCCCTGGCAGCCACTATTCTTTCTGCCTCTATATTTGACTACTCTAAGTACCTCATATAAGTGAAATCATACAATATTTATCTTTTCGTGACTGGTTTGTATCACTTAGCATAACGTCTTCAAGGTTCATCCATTTGGAGCTTATGTCAGAATTTCCTTTCTTTTTAGAGTTGAGTATTCCATTGCATGTGCTTGCATATACCACATTTTATGTATCCATTCATCTGTCAGTGCACGCTTGGGTGGATTTCACCAAATGCCACTACCAGTTTT
>NW_007819394.1:0-870 GCF_000696425.1 Galeopterus variegatus | reverse complement strand
AAAAATAACCAATTTTTGGTTGGTTGAATGGCTTCTTTTTGCATGTATTTCCTTGACTTTATGATCCAGTAGCCAAGGTGTCTAATTATCAAATTGGGTCATTCTTTTAAAATGCTTCTGCGGTGTCTTAGTTTCTTGTTTATCTCATGGACTAATCACCTTTCCTGTGTCTCCTGCTGACTACTTTTGACAATTAGGCCACTATTTATGAAACAAGCATATCATTTACATGACAATGGTTGGAAGGAAATGTACCTGTCCTAAGTAAATTGACAGTTTTCATGATTCATCATTCGCACTCTCTATTTCCCTTGAAAGGAGTGATTAACACCATACTAAGAAAGTGAACATTTCTATAAATCATAAATAAAGGTTGTTTTTTTCATCTCCTAAGAAAGATTACTTAAAGGAAATATTTTGTTTACTTTTAGACTCCTGTATATGGTTTAAAATTTGTTTATTGAAATTTGTCCAGAATAGGTAGATTTTAAAAAGTCTATGAATTTTAATCTTACTCATAGGCAAGCCCTTTCTTTCCAGTTTCTCTCCAGGCAAATCTGGGAAGCATAGTAGTTATTATTTTGCTGTTTGGAAGACTTCCAGATTTCTATACTTAGTCCCAAATTTACTCCAAATTTACAAACCCAACACTTTGCCACACAACTCAATGATATGTTGCAGGCATCTTAAAACAAGTATTTTCCAAACTAAATGCATTATGACTTTTTTAATCAACCCTATCCCCCACTTATTCACAGTTAGTTACTTAATAAAAATAGTATCTCAAAAATATTAAACTTATTAATTTCTTAGCCTCAAAATCTAACCAGGAAACAAGGCAAGAAACTCTGGTTTTATTCCCGATTGTTT
>NW_007819393.1:0-870 GCF_000696425.1 Galeopterus variegatus | reverse complement strand
TGAAAACATGACTCTCAAATATGGAATGAACATGTGTAGATAATTTTATTCCACTCGTTAATTAGTGGAGAACAAATAGGTTAAGATCAACATAAAGGAGAATTTGAAAATCTAAACCGGTCTATAGGCAATCGGGACACTAGGATGAATTTGCTGATAGATGCAGACCTGGTCGGTTTCCTATAGGGCAATAAAAGGTAATGGCTAAGGTCATCTCCTCTAGATGACAGAAACTAATTGTGTATCTGCAGGACAGAGCCCATTTGCATTGTTATGGATGAGAATTATCTTAGTTTCTGCTATTCAACTTCTCCCCTATCAGAGTTGTCAAATAGCCTCCTGACGAGGAAGAAAAGAGGCCAGGAATGGAGAACAAAAGAACCACATTTTTTTTAACTTAATTGACTTATTTTCTTCTAGCCCAAGAAGCTGTGCCTTTGTTAGAATTTACTGCTTGACAAAGAGACTCTTACATTTGTTATCAAGAAACCCATTGCGTGGAGAAGAAAGCACAGGTGACACTGCTCAGAGAAGTCCTGGGAGACAGGGTGTGTCAGCCTGTTAAGCACGTGGAAGTCACCTAGGCGTTGAGGAGCCTGGGTTAGAGTGGCCGTGAATACCATAGGAGGCCTGAGAAAGCATTTGTTCCATGTGTCACCCTTAGTTAACCATCCTGTCTTCACCCTCCGGTCTAGCTTGGGTGTGAGGCCCTTGATTTGGGACATCGTGGCTCTGCCTCCCTGGCTTCCAGCCGTGGCACTCTGCTCCCACCAGTGAGAGCAATTTCTCCTGAGCCCAATTTCTTAAACCCTCATATGAACTATGTACCCCCACACCTTCATTATGGGCATTGTGGTTAGAACATCTCTT
>NW_007819392.1:0-870 GCF_000696425.1 Galeopterus variegatus | reverse complement strand
TGGCAAGTTCAGTTAGTAAAAGAGTTATTCAAGCTGGGGCACTGAATGGCCTCTGTATCCCCGGAGGGTTACTGCTTTAGTAGAAGCAGACAGTGATTCATCAAGATACACCATATGCAAGAACTAGAGGGGACTGTGTTAGTGTCTGTTTAAAGACCTACAGGAAAAAAAAAAAAAATAACAAAAAAAAACACCTCTTGGTAGAATTTGAAAAGAGCTTAGGAAGGTGAAACACCCTTTAAAATGTTTAATCGGGTGGGTGGGTGTTCATACTTCCCTTCTCCAACACGAGGGCAATGATTTACGGCATGCAAAAAATTGAAGGGGTGCCAGGAAAACCCTCTAGTTCAGAGGTCTCTCTTCCATTGCTACTCAAGGTGCTTTAAATTCTACTATTAGAACTTCTTAAATTTGAGTCTAGATGTGTTTTGACTTTGAAAATTCTTTTTTGTTTTTTTAATTAAAAAAAAATCCTGGGAGGAGCCATTACATGTTGTAATGGGAGACTTGGACCCAGCTGTTAGTGTGTAAATTTCATAAATTTATTTTTCACAGGGAAGCTTTGCTTACAAGTTACTGGGGTTCAGGGTGGGAGTGTTTGATGTCTTATAGATGCTCAGTGCTGCTGGCCTCTTGTGTTCCTTCACATACTGTTTTTCTGCATCGTGGCATTCCTCTTGATACATCTTGTGGAAAAGGAGGGCCGGGCCTCACTGGGCATTTCTTCTGGTCCACAGGCATCTGGGAAACAGGAGGAGTCAATCACCTGCACAGCTAAGCCCTGCCAACATCAGCAGCATTAGCCCACCTCCTGGAAGTGCCAGCACGCCTTGGGGTAGCACTTACACTTGATTAAGGCACAGAAAGCAG
>NW_007819391.1:0-870 GCF_000696425.1 Galeopterus variegatus | reverse complement strand
ATATGAAAGAAACTTGGTGCAGATTTTTCCAAATTTGGCAACAATCCCTAAAATTTCATGCCATTACCAGAAACATGTTACAGAAGCAATGTTTCCAAGCAATTGAATTATTTAAGTTTCAATCAGCTGTGCTTGAGGAAAGACTGAATTACCTTCCTGTTGTTTTTATAGAAAATATTACAAAATTAATATTTCATGAAAAGGTGATCAAGAGATCATAGCCAAAAAATAAAAAATGTGTATTAGGCAGCAGAGTAATAAAAAGTATATATTATTTTTCAGGATTTTTCTATTTGTAGTATTTGTTAGTTCTTATAAATTATATTTAAATGTGCTTTCTTTTTTATTCTAAACAAACATTCATACTCCCACCTGATTTTCTGTTTATAACTTTTGTATTATTTTCTTGAAGTTAGTTATGAAAACTGTATAGACTTCAGGCTCCAGAAAACCTGTCCTCTTGGTGACCACTCACCTTCACTAGCCTAGATGGACATTCTGATTGTAGTTAGATGCAATACTGGACAAAACTAAAAGGGGAAATAAAAGAACTTCTTCCCCATTCCCCACCATTTTTAGGGAGTGTATGTTATTCACAAAAATGGAAGCTCTGAGCTTTAACAGAATAGAGTTAATTGTTCTAGGGTAATGATGCTTTGTATTTTGCCTAATTTCTTGCGAGGAAGGTGATCGGAATTGATTCTCAGAAGATCAGTAAGGAAACAATTTTGAAGGGTATTCTATTGCCTGGTGGTTCACCTTACTGGCCAGACTGGTGGTCACTAATTGCAAAAGGATGTCTCATTTCTCTTCCCCACACATGAATTTGGCCTTGATCATAAATTACAAAGGCTTAGATAGGTCTTGACA
>NW_007819390.1:0-870 GCF_000696425.1 Galeopterus variegatus | reverse complement strand
TGTGGTTTGTGGAGCCCCAGTACCAGCATCACAGAGCCGGTGAAAAACAGTCAGTCTGGAGCTGAGACCCTAGATTGATGACTGGCACTAAGAGCGTGCGGTCCCCCTTTTTTGTCACACATGAACATCTGAGATCCAGGGCATTTAAGAGAATTGTCTAGGGCCCCACATAACAGCAGCACAACTAGTTCTAGCAGGCACAGGTATCTAAAACATAATGACAATTAAAATGAACATTTATAAGGTAGAAAACTGTCAACTTTGAATCTGTTTCTGTGGCAGAGAATTTTATAGATAATAGATTTATTTAGATGAGACATTTCTGAAATGTATTTTGGCTTATAAAAGTCATACTAATTACAGTAATTTGTGTTATTTAATTAATTACCAAGCTATAGAATTATGATTATGTATGCTAATAATACCAAGGGTCGAATTAACTTTGTTGTTTAATTTTAATTACAACACCAGCCGCTGGTCATATACATGCACTCTTCACTGTTTGTTGTTTATATGACATGTTCATACCCACAAAACTTAAAAAGTGTTTAGCAGGAGTATTGCCTGTTAGCATTCTAACGGAGGCAAGGATGGAACCAATAGAGTGACTGGGGAAAATATCCTTTTAAAAAACCCCTCTGCCCTCAATGAGTTTGCACAGCAGCGCAGGAAGGCAGGAAATAAACACATAAATATATGAAATGTCAGGTAGTAGTAAATAATGTGGAAAAAAAAAGAGCAGAGTATGTGAGTAGAGAATGATGAAAGGGGATAACTTTGACAGAGTGGGTAGAAAAGGTCTGTCTGACCATGCAGCATCTGAACAGATATCTTTAGGAAGGAGGGAGCCATGTAGATATCTGGAGAAGA
>NW_007819389.1:0-870 GCF_000696425.1 Galeopterus variegatus | reverse complement strand
AAAAAAAAAATCCCAGGTTAATAATAAAAAGAACTGAAGCACTTGACAGAAAAAAATGAAAGAAAATAAGTGAATGTAATTCCCCAGATCCCAGGAGCATTTCTCTTCCTGCTCCCTGTCGTATTCTGTATCCTGACAGAACAGCCCTGAGTAGGTGGTGTGGCTCCTGGACCCTGCTGCCTCAGTTTACCCAGTGCCTTCTGACACTTCCCAGATGAGAAGTGCCCTTTTGAATTTTAATTCACCCCCAAAGACAACATTCTGTGCTGGCTCCAGGGGAGATAAGTGCATTAGGAAAAAAGAAAGGAGCTACACCTGTCATGACCTGTCTTCTCTCAGATCCAGTCCTGCATTCTCTATCCCACTTGGTGTCACAGGAAACTATATTTCCCGGAGTCCTTTACTCCTTGGGTGGAAATGAGAGAAGAAAAGCTGGGATTTTCCTCCCATTTCTCTCTGCTTACGATAGGGTCTCCAGCAGTGGCTGTGTCTCTTCCATGGCTCAGCTTCCATCGTTCCTGGACTCTGTAGTACCATCTCTTGCCGTTGCATTTCCAGCCAACAGGTAATAGTGATCTCCTGCTGTTTCTGATTTCTGGCTGCCTCACTGTCCCCTGCTTGGCTCCATGGCTCTTGCATTACCAGTGTCACCATTCCCCCATATTAAATGGCTTCTGTTTGGAAGACCTGGAGTGCTTTCTGCCCTTCTGACTAGATCTTGATAAACGTAATAGTCTGTCCTGTGGGTTGGGGACAAAAAAAAATCCCTATTACCCTCAAAAAGGTGATCCCCTAAATGTGTGTGCTAAGCAAAAGCCAGGCTGCAGGGAACAAAGACTTGGGTCAACATCTTGATCACATAATACCCAC
>NW_007819388.1:0-870 GCF_000696425.1 Galeopterus variegatus | reverse complement strand
GGGAGCACCGCCGCGCTTCCCAAGCGGCGCACTATCCAGTGCACCACCGGGCCGGCCCTCACCAGAAATATTGAACTAATTTATCATCCCACAAAGAATATATAGAAACACTTATTTTCCTGTATCCTCACCAACTCTGGTTATATTTTGGTTTCTTAAAATTTAACTAACTGATATTTTATCTTTAATTATAATTTTTTGATTGAGAAAGTTGATCTTTTATTATCTGTTTATTGACCATTTAAATTCTTCTATTATTTATTTATTCATATCCTTTGCTCATTTTTCTTATTGGGGTGCTTATTTTTGTTTCAGAGAGCTCTTTATATATTGAGGATATATATACTCTGTCTATTACATAACTTACAAAAATTTTTCCCTGTTCGTCTTTAGCCTTTTTTTTGGTCTTTTTGTCTTTTTTCCGTGTCCGGCAACGGATCGCAACCCTCAGTGTTGCCCCCGTACCGGACCGGGGACCGGCGACGGGATCGCAAGCCTCGGCGTTGCTCCCGCGCCTCGCTCAGCCAGTGAGCGGGAGCCGGTCCGTACGTGGGATCCGAACCCTCGGACGGGAGCGCTGCCGCGCTTCCCAAGCTGCGCACTATCCAGTGCGCCACCGGGCCGGCCCTCGTCTTTAGCCTTTTGATTTTTCATTTGTGTGTGGGGGGGTGAAAAGGGGTGATTTTTAATTGACAGTTTAAAATTTATTTAAGTCGAATTTTTTGAGGTATAATTTTTATACAGAAAAATTTACCCATTTTAGGTGTACAGTTTTGAATTTGACAAATGTTTATAGTCATATAATGACCACCTCAATCAAGATAAAGAATATTCCCATCACCTCACAAAGTTCCTTCTTGCCCAAAATTT
>NW_007819387.1:0-870 GCF_000696425.1 Galeopterus variegatus | reverse complement strand
TGGTGATCTTAGATCCAAAGAGAGTAATTATTAGAATCATTCAGTTTGTTCAGCCTTTGTCTAGTTGTGAGGACAGAAGTGAGAACATCCAAGTCTTTACTTGTCAGAGTTAAAACTGGAAGTCAGAGCTTGCATTTTATATGAACCTTAAATTTTCTTTCTAGTAATTTATTTTATTGAATTATACTAAGTTATTTCAGGATAGATTAAAAATATTTTAATGAAGCTAGAATTTTATCACAATTACTATAAGAGGTGAATATTAGATGAGAAGCAAGTTTGACGGCAGGGAAGCAGAAATGATAAGATCAACTTAACAATGTTGATTAAGATTTAATAGAATAGCCAAATGAAATTTCTGGTAAGTATGTATGCATACTGATCTGGAGTTGAAGAGTGTGATCTAAACAGCATATATTTAGAAATGAACACAATGCAAAAAGTCATTGCATATGAAAATATTTATATTTAAACATTACAGTCCTCACAAATAAATGAAGAAATTTTATGAATTGTATAATATAAACTTAACTATGTAGATCAAAATTTATTAGCACTAAAAAATAAAATTGACAAAATAAATAATAAAAATATGAGATTTCAACAAATATTCCTCAAAAAATGATAGTCACATTGGAAAAAATCAGGGATATAAATAATGTGAATAAGAACCTGTAATATTGAACGTATGCTAAGAAATGTGTAGACAGACACACACATAAACATAAATATATTATACAAGGAGAATATATACATATCCATCTTAAAAAAGGTCAAATATTAGGCAATGGAGGAAATTTCAATGCATCCAAACATACATACATGCACACATATATTATCGCAAGCATAATAGAAAAATACACATTTTTT
>NW_007819386.1:0-870 GCF_000696425.1 Galeopterus variegatus | reverse complement strand
CTCAAAGTTTGGTGTGCATAGCAGTCACCCAGGGAGACTGTTAAATCCCATATTCTTGGTTTTCATCAAAACCAATACTGGATTAGTAAGATAAGTGGGGTCTAAGAATCTGCATTTTTAACACAATGTCCCAGATGTTTCTTTTTTTTTAACTTTTTTTTTTCTTTTTTTCTTTTTTTCTTTTTTTTTAAATTTTAACTTCTCAATATACATTGCAGTTGATTTTCGTGACCCTTTACCGGATCCTCTTCTCCCCTCCCCTCCTACATCATATCTGTTCAATTGTCTTAAGTTCAAGGAGATGTTTCTGATGTAGCAAGTTGAGGACCACACTTTGAGAAACTCTCATGAAAATATTCACCTCCAGAGAAGGCATTTAAGACTTGGTCTCTTCTCCCAAGGTGAGATGAGATGCCCAATTGAGGAGATAAGACAATAATCTCTTACAGAGTAATGCAAGGCATATTTAAGGGTTAGAATGAGTAAAGGAACTCTTAAGCACTTTGGGAGTGCATAATGCAGAAAAGTCTAGGCAGGCTCTGGGGCTATAGTTTATTCTTGAGCTTGATAAGAAGAGGGGAAAAGGTCATTCCCCTATGGGGCCAGAAACTAGAACTAAAAAAGGTTCCCCCCGTGTATTAATCCACTTGCCTGAGCAGTGATTTACCAATACTGTTGATACCCTCAACATCTCAGGAAAAAACGTACCCTGATTTTAGAAGTCTGAACTCTTCCCGTGGCATGACCCACCCCACAGAGATGCAGCTAAAGGATTTTCTACAGAAATTATTTGAGGGTATATTCTTTACAAAAACATAAGTGATAGAGCAAAACAACTTTAAAAATACCATTTTTATTTTTTTTAGCTTG
>NW_007819385.1:0-870 GCF_000696425.1 Galeopterus variegatus | reverse complement strand
CAAAATTCTTGATTAATGATAAATGTCTATAGTCAAATGATATTTTTGACACAGATACACATGTACTTTAGAAAATCATCAGTTGATTAGAAAACATAAAGTTAAACCATTCTATTTATATCAAGGAACAGAAGGAAAAACTTTGGAATCACTTTAAAAATGACAAAAATCTGTTTAAATTGAGATAATGTTTAAAATCCATAAAGTGCAACTTAAAACTTTTTATGAATCATCAAAATGAAATACGGATTAATGAAAGCCTTGCCTTGTCTTATTAAAAATGTTACTTAATCAAACAAAAATTAATTGAGAAGTAATACCTTTAACACGGAGCCTGTTCTTGCAGGCTTTGTGAAAACTCAGCTGCTTTCTATTCATATTCCAAGAGTCACAGTTCTCTTCCCTCTGCTTGGTTTGTTGCAATAGGCACGATGTACTTAAAATCCCTGGATTCAGTTTTATTATTGCAAAAGGTTTCAATCTACTTGAGAAGTAAGGTCAAATAATAGACTCGACAAATAACCCTCCCCCATTTATTATATAAAAGGTAAAATCACCAATTAGCAATCTCCATCAAAATCTCATGTGTGAAAATGACCATCTCTAGCAAAGCACAGAGGCTATTTTATATTGAAGAGAAGTCCTGGTTACTGATTTACACTCAATCCTGTGTTCCAGAGACAGGGATAAATTATTACCTTCTTCTCACCATGAGCATTTCAGAAGAGGCATTGGAAACTTCACACTCCTCATTTGAACTGTTGACTCCTCTGTTGAAATACTGCCAGTGCCTGCACTAAACACTTTTTCTGTATTTAGAGAGAGATTATTTTGACACATACCTTTTCAGAAATTGTTTTCTTTTTTTTT
>NW_007819384.1:0-870 GCF_000696425.1 Galeopterus variegatus | reverse complement strand
GTTAAGTTGTTTGAGTTCTTTGTATATTCTGGATATTAATCCCTTGTCAGATGCACAGTTTGCAAGTATTTTCTCCCATTCTGTAGGTTGTCTTTTTCCTCTGTTAATTGTTTCTTTTGCTGTGCAGAAGCCTTTTAGTTTGATATAATCCTGTTTTTGTTTTTTTCTTCTGTTGCCTGTTCTTTTGGAGTCTTGTCCATTAAAGAGGATTGATAAAGAAAAAAACGTGTATGCAAAATCGTGTTATTATATTTATAAGCTGAAGCTACCAGTGTCCAGTCGTTCCACATCTATTTGCGCATTCCTGTAGAAGTTCTGCCTTCGCTCACCGTTTTACACGGGCTGGTCTTAGGCCTGTGATATTGTTCCTGGTCTTAGACCTGTGATGTTGTTCCTGAGTTTTTCTCTCCCCAGTGACCTCTTTCGTGCTCCATGTACATTTTTAGACTGCCAATAAGTATTGAACGTTTCTTCAGAATGTTTTCTTTTTTAAAAAAAAGACCTTAAGCTTTTGTTACTGTAATACATTCCTTAGTCAACTTCAACTAACTTTAGTAAAACTTCCTTTATCCTTCACTCACAGAACATATGCAGGGACCTTTAAAGACCTTAATTCCATAATATTTTGGATTGGTCTCAGCCAGTGTTTTTCAAATGGTAGGTAGCAACCTATCTGTCAGCACCATGCTCACCCAGTGAGCAAACCGGCCATCCCTATATGGGATCCAAACCCGTGGCCTTGTTGTTATCAGCACCGCACTCTCCCCAGTGAACCACAGGCTGGCCCAGCAACCTATTTGTGAATTACAAAATCCATTTATTTTTAATGAGTTATAACCATATTTTAAAAAACTGAATGGGGTAGAAGAG
>NW_007819383.1:0-870 GCF_000696425.1 Galeopterus variegatus | reverse complement strand
CAATGAACAGGATATAAAACAAGAACCAACTGTCAAGTGAAATTTACATGTTAAATTGTGGTAAAAATTTGAAAATGGGAATTGATTGGAAAAAGGTCATCTTTTTCATTTTGACTTCAGAAAGGCAAAGAACTAGTAGATGAAAAACTGAATAATTTGTTATCCAAAGCAGGAGCTCAATGTTCTAAAATGTCTCTATTGAAAGGCTCCAGAAAGTTTTCTGAAGCCATGATTTATTCAACAAATGCATACTGAAAACATAATATGTATAAAACAAGGTTCTAAGTATAGGACAAGAAAATAAACAATTACAGAAAGATGTAAGGCATGGTCCTTACCCCCAAAAATGTTTAAAATAGAAAGATAATTACCTATGCAACTCTATTAATTGACTTGTTGACAAAGTATATGAAAAACGCTCATATTCTCTTCACCTGTTTTGGAGAAACTGTGGCTCATTTGTCCCATGGCTTCTAATATTATGATACTGAACAGAATGGACTTAGCTTCTAATATTATGATACTGAACAGAACGGACTTTAAAAGAAACCCTTAAAATCCATTGTGAGGAGTTCACTGTGACACAGAATCCCAATCTTAGAACGAACTCACTATTCCTGTCATTCATTCAACATCAGCTCAGACAGACCAGAAAATAATAAAGTCCATTTAGAATCCAGAGAAAATCAAGGTGGCTCATCCATAGTCACTAGCATTGCATACCTGGCATTTCATGTTCTCTACAGGTAAATTAGTAGGCTACAAACTGCCCTTGAGGTGACCACCACCATCATCATGCGTGGGCCATCTATGTCCACCATTTATGATCTAAAGGTTTTCCAGAAGCAAAAGAAGGTACCCAGGTATGGA
>NW_007819382.1:0-870 GCF_000696425.1 Galeopterus variegatus | reverse complement strand
ACCTGGCTGCCAAAGCAAGGAGGAGACCTTGTGCCAGGACCCGGGAAAGCCCCTGTAGGACCCTAATGGTGTGTGCAGTGGGGGCAGTGGGGAAGGGGAAACTTTCGGGTCACGCAGCTCTGGGGTTGGGTTGCTGTGCCCTGTCTGCATCCCACAGAGAGAGCTTCCAGAATTGGGCAGCCTCTTTCCACACCCCACCTTGACACCCAGCATAGAACTTCTAGGTTTGTGTCCTTAAGCCTGGACTGTGCTTGGCGATTGCTTCAGGGCTTGGAGGTCTTCCTGCACCTGTCAGCCGCCTGAGAACGCAGACGGTGCCAGGAAGGGAGGGGCACTGGTGATGCTGGGGTGTCCGGGCCTCAGTCTGGGTCACCACGGTGAGCCTCATGACTCGCAGAGGCAGGGACATGGTCTGACAGGTGCAGCAGCAGCTCGCCCAAGGCTGCCCGGCTCGGTGCAGGCAGAGCCAGGATGCAGACCCAGGTGGCTGACCCCAGGCCCCGCGTCCTCTCATGAGTCCCGCTGCATGGAAAGTAAAACCAGGGAGTGAGCTACGCGTTTCTAGAGCGGAGGAGGACGCAGGCACTGGGAGAAGTCGTCTAACCGAGTTTCACAATCAAGCATCACATCTGGCCCAGCGGGGAAGCCGGGGAGGTTTATCTCTCTCTATGGTCAGCTAAGGCAGTCGTGGGGCCGAGGCGAATCCCGCTCTGCCTCTGTTATTTTAAACAGAACCTGTGCTGGTTTGTTTTTTCATTCCTTTACTTGGATCATCCAGCTGGCTGTGTCCACAGCACTCACCGACTTCAAGTATCTCATGTCATTTACTTATTCATCTTCTGTGTTGTCTTTCCCCTGTCGCGTGGGCTC
>NW_007819381.1:0-870 GCF_000696425.1 Galeopterus variegatus | reverse complement strand
TCAATTTTTGAATGCTGTGGAAAAAAATGGAAGATTTTGCAACCTACTGAAAGTGAGATAAAGGATCACACAAACCTATATCATTTCTTCTTATTGTTTCCTAAGTCCATTTCAGGAATTCTGGATACAGTATAACTGAGTTGCAGGCCCCTGTTTCAGAATACTGGGCAGCTACAACCAACCACAAACACTGAAGAACTCCTCTTTGCCAGTCTGGTATTGGGTACTAAGCACATGGCAAAGAATGGGGCATACTCCCTGAAACATTGACAAGTCAAATTCCAGATAAAGAAACCAAATTTGTAACTATTCCTCTCCAACTCTCCATGTTTTTATGTCTCTTAGCTTGCTCACATAACTACCATCCTCTGTTACCAGAAAAGAAACTTTGAAGTTATTTGCTTTTCTTTGCTCTCCGTCTGTAATCATTTTATGTTAATTACTTTCAAATTCTACTGACTCCCTGACTGGGATTTGGTTATGGTTTAAAATACTCCAGTTCCTCCTCTCCTCACTGCCTCCTCCCCCCCAAAAAAGTATTTTGTGTGGGAGAAGGGGAATAGATACAATAAGGTAGGAAAAATGGTGACTAATGGTTGGAAAGCAGGTTTCATTACACTATTTTCTCTACATTTGGACATTACCGTATTAAAAATTTAAGGAGAAAATACCATGTGAAGGATGTCACCAATGCATAAATGCATTAAAAATGTTAACAGTGCTTATCTCTAAATCCTAAGATTATGGGTAATTTTAATTCTTTCCAAGTTTCTGTATTTTCTAATTTCTCTGTAATAGGCATGCATTACTTCTATAATAAGAATATAAACTGTAAAGCCCCAAACCATCTTCCAAACCTGATAAAAAAAA
>NW_007819380.1:0-870 GCF_000696425.1 Galeopterus variegatus | reverse complement strand
AACCTGGAAAAAGATCCTGAGGCACTGACAAAATATTAAAGAGTTGATTTGAGCTAACATGGGTGACCGTGACCCAGGAAAACACCAAGTAGCTCTAGGAAGTCCTCTCCAAAGAACCAGCAGAACTTTACCATTTGTATAATCGCAGAGAAGGGGAGAATAAAGAGGAAGGGAGGAGACAGCCCCTAGTCCGTACGTCAGCTTTTCTGTTGGTTTCACAGCATCATGTAGGCTAATGAGTGGTTCTCTGCTGCATCCTGGGTACAGACGCATGAGTACGGCTCACAGGATACATTTGCAGCATTCCTATGTTAATACAACTCCTTTAGGCATCAGTAAGTCTGGTTTTAGGTTAAAATAGTCTTATGGTAACAGTTCCAGAATGTATGGAGGTGGCTGTCTCTCCATTCCAGATTCCCCAAGGCTATTAGGAATTTGGCTTACTTCAGTCAGAGCAGATTTCTAGTTTAATACACTAAATCCTTCAGGGCAGTACTCAAATCTCAGAAATTATTATCTCCAGTTGGTACTAGAATTAATTCTCCAACTTACCATTTCACCATTCAAATAAATTTCATTGTTGGAGTGAGTAATTTGGGAGATCAAATGAGTTTCTGTACATAAAAGGATTACAATCATGTCTGAGACACATGGTGGCTACACACAGCAGGGATTCTGTATTTAAAATGTTGATTTAGGCAAGAAAGAGCAATTCTAGTTGCCTACCCAGCTATATGATTGACGATGAGATAAATGAAGGCCACAAAACCCAAAGTTGATATGTTTCCTAGATCTTCTCAAGAGACTTCTGTCTACTTTCCAAGGTAACTATGAACTGGAAAAAGGAAAATTCTTTAAGGAATATTTTAA
>NW_007819379.1:0-870 GCF_000696425.1 Galeopterus variegatus | reverse complement strand
AAATTTATTCTTTTAAAGAAAGCCATGACCAAGCCCTCTAACAGTAGAAGCAAGTTCTACAATACTGCCAAAAGTATTCTGGCTGGATCTAAGAGACAGCTTCATAAAATGATGAAAAAAGAACGACTCTGAGAACTTGATGCAACTCCCTCCACAGTACAAGTTTTTAGCACAAGATGGAGTCTTTGATCAGTCATAACAACAGACAGGAGAACCAGAACGACCATGATGCCCCACTGCAAGTCCTGTAACACTGTGCCTTTGCTTTATCTTTTCCAATCGACTTCTCTTGTCACACATCTTTCCCCTGCAAAGCATAGGCTGTGCACTTTAGTTATACACTAGTAATGCAGCTTGCCTTTAAATTTCTTGACATTTTAATAATTCTGGTTTAAATAGTCATAGTGGCCTGTGATCAGAGATGACAGAGATTTCTGAGCACATTCTGACGTTAAATTATTTTAGGATTCACATACAAATAGGGTCAATGAGCCTAGCAACTGATAAACACTGAGGAAGACAACATAAAAAGTGAGATGAGTAAAATCCTCTCTTTTTCATGAGAATCTTCCATTTTTTTTTTTTTTTTTAAACAGATTTCCATCTGTTCTTTCGTTCTGGGCCACAGCATTTTTTCCTTCTTTTGTTTCCTCCCTTCTTTCCTTTATTCCTTTCTTCCAAAAGGCACAAAGAGACACTGTCAGTTCCTTCTCCCTGCCCTCTCTCTGCTGCTCCTCATCCCATCCTGCAGGTTGTCTTTCAGGACTTCTGCCCCTAGCACACAGCACTGCAGAGAAAAGGACACAAAGCAAACGCCCTAAAATTGCTGGATATCAAAAGTAAGAAAAGAAGATTTGAAAAATAACTTTT
>NW_007819378.1:0-870 GCF_000696425.1 Galeopterus variegatus | reverse complement strand
AGACTGATCAAGAAAAAAGAAGGAACAAACTACTAATATAAGTAATGAAAAAAAGAAATCATCACTAGAAATTCATACAAACATCAAAGGGGCGATAACATGTTATGAACAACTTGGGCCAATAAATTTGACCATTTAGGTGAAACAGAGAAATTCTTTAAAACATGCACATGGCTTGTAAATATTGACACAAGAACTAGAAAGTCTTAATCATAGTCTCCACTAAAGCTGAATATCGCATTCCCATAATCCAACAATTCTACTCCAATACAAATGCCTACCTAGCTGCACCAAATGTGCACTGGAATGTTCATAAGGACACTATTCCTAATAGGCAAAAAACTAGAAGCTGCCCAAATCTCCATCAGCAGTGGAAGAGCTAACTATATCATGGTATATTCATGCAATGGAATACTATTTACAATGCAAAAATTGAAAGACTGCTATCAAAGGGGCGATAACATGTTATGAACAACTTGGGCCAATAAATTTGACCATTTAGGTGAAATAGAGAAATTCTTTAAAACATGCACATGGTTTGTAAATATTGACACAACAACTAGAAAGTCTTAATCATAGTCTCCACTAAAGCTGAATATCGCATTCCCATAATCCAACAATTCTACTCCAATACAAATGCCTACCTAGCTGCACCAAATGTGCACTGGAATGTTCATAAGAACACTATTCCTAATAGGCAAAAAACTAGAAGCTGCCCAAATCTCCATCAGCAGTGGAAGAGCTAACTATATCATGGTATATTCATGCAATGAAATACTATTTACAATGCAAAAATTGAAAGACTGCTGTAGACAGCAATGTGGATGAATTTCAGACACCAATGTTGAGAGAAAAAAAGTCAGATACAAA
>NW_007819377.1:0-870 GCF_000696425.1 Galeopterus variegatus | reverse complement strand
ACTCGATTAGAATTGATTAGATGGGCTTTTTGCTAGCTGCAGGCCATTGCCTCCTAGCTGACTACTATTGTCCCTTAAGTTTTTAGCTAAAGAGCCCTGTCTAAAAATCAAATGAGGATCAAGATTTCTAACCCTCTACAAAGTATAATTTCTTAATGTTTGAGATACATTCTAAGTACCTCAGAATTTGATGTCAGTTACTTTGTGGATATTTCATTGTACATTTAGCCCCATTTGTAGCCATCTCAATGCCAGGATTAAAAGCCAAATAGAATGTATTTATTAATATTAGCCTAATATCTACTTCCTAGAAGAGAGACCAACCATCTTAGTTTGCTGAAAACCGAGGAGTTTCCCAGGACATGGTACTTTCAGTACTACTACCACCTGGGAACTCTTCAGGAATCAGAGCAATTTGACACTCTACATCTTGGCAAGTTAGAAAGAAGGACTTGAAAAGACTAGTGTTTCTGAGATTATGGTTGTCTCAAAGAGCTGATGAGACAAAATCAGAACTTAATTGTCCAATATCTCAGAGAGAATGTACGTGGGGGAGGGTGATAATTGAGCTTACTTCAGGCTTGTCACCCCTTCGATAAACTTATTGAGTTGAAAAGCTGTGTAAAATGGGAAAATAAGAAGCTAAACAAAAATACTCTGAAACGTAGAGTGAGAATTTTGCCTTCATCATGCTGAGGAGACAAGAATTAAGAGTTCAGGTCCCACTGGCGGGACAGACCCAAGAGAGTACACTCGGTTGTCCTTTGGAAATACTGTAGTCAGGCACTTTATGGAAAGGATGAACTAAGCACAATACCAAAATTGCAAACTAGATGATCAGAGCTGGTAAAAAGGAAAAAGCTGTTGGGA
>NW_007819376.1:0-870 GCF_000696425.1 Galeopterus variegatus | reverse complement strand
TGTTGTATCTACAAATAGCTGTGTTTCTAAAGGAGGCCTATCCATCTCAATGGTTTACTTTTGCCACCTACTCCTCAGTAGAAGTGTGTATGCAACATACACTACATAATACTATTCTGTAATAGTGTAGAGTCCTCACTCAGTATCCATGGGAGATTGTTTCCAGGATCCTTGTGGATACAGAAATTCGATGATGCTCAAGTTCCTTACATAAAATGGCATAGTACTAGCATTTACATATAATCTATGCATATCCTCCCGTGCACTTCAAATCATTCCTAGATTACTTATAATACTTAATACAATGTAAATGCTATGTAAATAGCTGTGATACTGTATTGTTTCTTATTTGTATAATTTTTATTGTTGCATTGTTATTTTTTGCAGGTTTTTTTCCCCCTAATATTTCTGTGTTTTGTTGAATAGGGGAATGCGTAACCCCAGATGCAGAATTCCCTGGATACGGAGGGCCAACTGAACTATAGCATACTATAATACTACCCAAGGAAAACATCAAGTAAGAGCTACTTAATTTAATCTTCTAGTTAAAAGAAAATTTATGTGGGACCTATGTACAATGCTAATTATTCAGTAATGGTAGAGGCAATATTTTAACTCAAGCTATTATACTTTCTTATATCAGAACACAAAATCATGCATCACAAAATGGTTATTTTTAATTTTTTTTTAAATTTTAATTTACCAAAAAACTGAACAGGTGGTTCAGAGAGTTCCCATGTACCAGGTCCCTATCACCTGCAATGCAGATTCCCCTGACATTTGTGTGGTATGTATGTTACAACTAATGGACCAATGTTGGCAATTGTTAACTGAAGACCACAGTCTACATTAAGGTTAACCCTTTTTTTA
>NW_007819375.1:0-870 GCF_000696425.1 Galeopterus variegatus | reverse complement strand
AACTATTATGCAGATGAATATATAGGCACAAATTGGAAATTTTATGAATGTGTTTAAACTTCTGGAGTAAAACCATAATTTTATTTTTAATTCTGTCTGGGAAATGTTGTTCTTGAAAATGAAAGACCCTTCAGATACTGTGACCAATGCAGCTCACAGGCCCATTCTATTTGTAGGGATTCTTGGTTGCATTTCTACCAAAACATTCAAAAGGACAAAAATCTTTACGTAAATGCAGTTTGGAAAGTATTCTAATTTCTCCCAAATTCAGCAGTTTTTTATATGAGAACTGAAATGTGTAAATATATTATTATATCTGTAATTAAAGATAACTTTATCTTACTTTGGGTACCCAGGATGGGACTCTGCTATTTATTTCAAGATCTGCGCACCGAAGATATAAAGCAAAGGATGATAAAATAAGCACAAGTAATTTAAAGACACACAAATGTATTAAAAATAGAGGTAGTGTGTACTCTAAATATGCTAGATTTATTTAAAATAAAATTAATATATCACAATTGTCATTATTATTAAATAAATTACTCTCGTTCATCAAATTTGTTCATCAAATTGGTGTACTTCGGCATTTTTCTCATTTCATCATTTTGAGAATGAGACTTTCTTACTGACATTTTATAGGAAAGTAAAACAAAACAAAAGACAAATGAAATAAAACAAAAACCAGTACTAGCCAACTAGAGGAAGAATATTCATCTTATAATACTTTTGAAATTTTATTTTAAACAATAATCTTAAGTCTCATAACGAGCTAAAAATCAAAGCTCATAAAGGAGCCAGATTTTTCTTTATGGCTCCTAATGAGCTGACCTACACCACCCATGCTTCTCTTTAGAGAAACAAAATCTG
>NW_007819374.1:0-870 GCF_000696425.1 Galeopterus variegatus | reverse complement strand
ACATTGCTGTATTTCTGTTTCATTTATTTATTTTTTCTTTTTTCTCCTCTGATTGGATAATTTTATATGTCTGTCTTGGAGACCACTGATTCTTTCCCCTGTTTGATCAAGTCTGCTGTTGGAGATTTCTATCAAGTTTTTCAGTGCACATACTGTATTCTTTATTTCAAGAATTTTTTACTTGATTCTATTTCTTTGTACAGTTTCCTGTTCTGCTCCTGAATTGTTTTCCAGGTATCATTTACTTTTTTATCTCTATTTTCTTGCAATTCCTTGAACATTCTTAAGAGGGTTACTCTGAATTCTCTGTTAAACAATTTATAAATCTGCTGTTCTTCTGAATCCACTACTGGTGCTTTGCTTCCTTTGGTGGTGTCATATTTCTTTGTTCTTTCTCAATCTTTGTGTCTTTACGTTGATGCTTGGACTCTTGTGGAGAGTGCTACATCTTCTAGGTTTTATAGGTGTTCTTTTCTTGTATTAGACTTTTACTAGTTTATATCAGAGCTTTGCCTCTGATCTGTGGGGGGTTTTGTTTTGATTTTTTGGTTTATTTCCCATTCTGTGGTGGATTTTTAGCTACCACAACCACTTACACTCTGCACTGGAACAAATTTGATGTCCTGTGCTTGGTTAATTCCTGAACTGGAGGAACTTCTTGTGGGGACCAGAGCTTGAGCTCTGTGATTGATCTTACTTGCTGCTTTGCAGCTGATTCTCAAACTGGGTGTTTTAGTCCATTTTGTGTTGCTATAACAAATACCTGAGACTGGGTAATTTATAAAGGAAAGAGATTTATTTGGCTTACTATTCTGGGACAGCTGCATCTGGCGTGGGCCTCAGGCTGCTTCTACTCATGGCGGAAAGTGG
>NW_007819372.1:0-871 GCF_000696425.1 Galeopterus variegatus | reverse complement strand
GAGATAAAGGCACACAGAGCAGCCCCAGAGAGCCAGCCTTTTGTCATGCCCAGTCCCAAGATGAGGACCGTTCCCTAGAGAAAGAGCCCAGGGATGGGGGCTGAAGGGACCTTGGAGCCCACAGCTGAGATGGGCCAGACAGTCTTCTTTGGATCCCTCCAGAGAAAGTCCCCATTCAACAGGGCTCACCCTGCTACTTGTGTGCTGTTCTTAAAGATCTTACCCCATGCACCCCCAAAACAGAATTTTCATATTTTCTCTTCTTATGTTCTGATTTCATTTTTTTTTTCTTTTTCTTTTTATTCTGGTGAAATCCACGTAACAGAAAATTAACCAGTTCAAAGAGAACAATTCACCACCTCTATGTAGTTCCAAAACATTTTCATCATCCTCCCCGCAAAACCCACACCCATTAGCAGCCACTGCCCCAGCCCCTGGAGACCACTAATCTGCTTTCGTCTCTATGGACTGGCTTGTTCTGGACATTTCTTATAAGTGGAATCATACAATGTATGGCCTTTTGTGTCTGGCTTCTTTAATTTATGTGTTCAAGGTCCATCCACATTTTTTTTCTTTTTTGGCAGCTGGCCTGTACGGGGATCCAAACCTTAGCATTATAACACTGTGTGTGCTCTAACCAGCCAAGCCCCTTGGTCCATCCATGTTGCAGCATGTTTTGACATTTCGTTCCTTTTCATGGCTGAGTAATATTCTATCATGTGGACAGACCACAATCTGTTTATCCACTCATCCACTGATGGACATTTGAGGTCTTTTTCCACCTTTTGGCTGTTGTGAACAGTGTTGTCTTTAGCATTCGTGTACAAGTTTTTGTTTGAGCACCTGTTTTAAACTCTTTGGGGTATATATC
>NW_007819371.1:0-871 GCF_000696425.1 Galeopterus variegatus | reverse complement strand
GAGTACTTTGAAGAGATTAAATTTAATTTTAATTTTAACAACATAATTATTGTTTTAAAATGCTAACATATTGGAAAAAATACATAAATAACTCAAGGATACATCGCTTTTCTTTCTGGATTTTTAGTAGCAACGCTCTTGTGATATACTTCTGTAGTTACATGAGTACAAGGGTTGTTAGAAGACAGTTAAGAAAATATTTTTGTTAGAGATCGAAATAAGTATGTATTCTGTAACTTTGATATTATATTTGGTAAGTTAGATATCATAAGTAAAAGTGAAGAACCATAACATTTCTCAGAGCTTAGAATATACTCTCTTCCTCCAAATAGCAGATTAATCAGCATAACCTGAACAATCCATTCGTACATCATTGTGTCTTACAAAATCCCCTCTGATTGGGCCAAACTTACTACACTTTTGATAGATGTACCAAAAGAGAAAACTCTTTGATAAAATATGCTTTGAAAAAACTTGTTTTTAACTTCCTACGTAACACAAGGTCAATCTCGTACTCAAAAATACACAGAAACACGAACGCTGAGCCAAATATATGAAAAAAATATATTTTCTTACATACTTACATATATATTTCTGGGTGAGGTAATACATCAATGATTTTGGCTGCTTGTAAACCTTTTTTTTTTTTAAATTCAGAAATGGTTATTACACTCCCTTGAAATTTGATTTTAAACATAAAGTTTCAATAAAAAGTCTTGTTAAGAATAGCACAGCTCATACAGGTTGATACCTAATTCTGGAAACATGGATAATTGGTATTCAGGAGGAAAGGTGAGTTTAGTATATCAGAAAAAGACCAAACAATTGTAGCGGTGACATAAACTCAAGGAAAGGAGGAAATAATCAAATT
>NW_007819370.1:0-871 GCF_000696425.1 Galeopterus variegatus | reverse complement strand
AATCAACTAGAAATTATAAAACAGCATTTGCAATAGCAACAAAAATTATGAACTATTTAGCGATTCACTTAAGCAAGATATTCATGGACATTCACAGACATTCATGGAGTAAACTATAAAACTAATAAAGTGTATAGAAGATGATGGGATTAAAGGGAGAGAATATATCATGTTTCTGGAAGGACTGACTTAAATGTATCAAGATGACAACACTCCCCAAATTAACCCATCAATTCACTGAAATCCCAGTCAAAAAATTTTGGTTGAATTTTCTTTAAAGGATCTCACTAAACTTTCTCTAAAATCTACATGGAAAAATAAGAGTCCAGAAATAACTAAGAGTAAAGAGTAGAGTCTTGCCCTACCAAATATTAAGACATGCTACAAAGTCATAATAATAAAAGCTGTGTGATACTGGCTCAAACACAGACAAAAGGATCAATAGAACAGAATAGAGAGCTCAAAAATGGACCTGTGTATAAATATGGGAACTTAATATATGATAAAGTGGGAGCTGCAACTGAATAGGAAGAAGATGGACTGTTTAGTAGTCTTCTCATATGGAGAAAATAAAACTGGATTACTATATAAAGAAAAATAAAACAGTCTACCAAGCACATAAAGGATGCTCAAACTCATCACTAACCAGATAAGGGTAAATTAAAACAGCAGGAAGAAAGCCCTTTATAGCTATTTGACTATAAAACCAGGAATCTGGTTAATACCAGGTATTGATGAGGATGTAGGGCTCTAGGGCCCCCTGCAGTGCTGTTGGGTGTGCAGACTCTGTGGCCATTCTGGACAGCACTCTGGTAGTACTTAGTCAATTAACCCAGCACCCTGCTCCTGAATATAAATATATATATATATA
>NW_007819369.1:0-871 GCF_000696425.1 Galeopterus variegatus | reverse complement strand
ATAAAGGCATTACACATTATTTGGAAGTCACCAGGGACAGAGTACCTTTCAATCAAACACCCGTCATGGACAATGTAACTGCTGTTCAATGTTCTTTAGGCCATATAAACTAGGTCTGTTTTTTAAAGATGTCCAGCCAGTTTTGGGATCTGATCTATCAGATAGCAACAGTCTGGTCTGGACTAGGTAAGGGAAACAACAAAAACCAATAGTAGAAGAAAGAAAATTAGTTACTCAAAGGAGCTGTTCACAGATGGTCTAAAACAGCAGAAAATACCTACCAAGAATTAGAATAACTGAAGATGAAAACATAGAATCCAAATGTTGGAAAGGATTCTGCCTTCCATCACTCAACCCTCACCAGCCCATTAACAATGACTCTGTTGGGCCGGCCTGGTGGCGCACTGGATAGTGCGCTGCTTGGGAAGCGCGGCGGCGCTCCCGCCCGAGGGTTCGGATCCCACATACGGACCGGTTCCCGCGCGCTGGCTGAGCGAAGCACGGGAGCAACACCAAGGCTTGCAATCCCGTTGCCGGTCCCCGGTCCGGTACGGGGGCAACACTGAGGGTTGCGATCCGTTGCCGGACACGGAAAAAAGACAAAAAAAAAAAACAAACAATGACTCTGTTAAAATGTCCTCCCTGTTAATCATGCCTTTAATTCATCATGTTGTATAAGGAAGGGAAGTTCCTCCACCTGAGATTCCATATGAAGCCTGTTCCCACCCCTGGTGTGCTCCCATCTGCCAGTTCACTGTTCAGAATGGCCTCAGAAGCACAGCCATGATGAACACTGACCATGTTATGCCAGAGAGGAGCTCTGATGCTCTCAGACTCATACTGGTTGATATTTTCCATTTAATAAGCCATG
>NW_007819368.1:0-871 GCF_000696425.1 Galeopterus variegatus | reverse complement strand
ATCTATATCAACATATTACAGTTGATTCTAGATAATTGTTTTTGAATGATAGTTTTAACATATTCTAACTTAAACTTTATTACTTGTACAATAATACAAGTTTTTAAAAAATCATTGTAATCAAGCAATGTCAAATGACTTGCTTAAGGTTTTACTGCTGGTAGAATTAGGTGTCCTAATTCAAATCAATGATTTTTTCTCTTATCTGCTGATTATGATATATTAACTAACAAAATGAAATATTTCCTTGATGTTCATTAGAATGTCCTGTGGCAATTTGCTTTCAGTCCCATCTCAGATGCTTATCCCTATGGGGTGACTACATAGGTATGGGGCTTTAGACCTAAAACCCCCAGTTCCTCAAAAGACTTATTCCTGTTTTGTAGAACAGGAAATCATCCTAGTGAGGATAACTCACTTGCACACATAACATGTGGAGCACACTGCCCGGAACGTAGTGAGCCTGCTGTAAATGTTAGTTTCCACTATTATCCAAGAACTCTTCTATAAATTAGGGCCAGTGAGGGTGCATGTCTCCAAGTTATGAGGATTCATTAAGATAATAAAAGTAAAGCTCTTAACATGTCAGGCATCTAGTAAAATGAAGACCCATACAGTTGTTATTATTATTATCTCATTTAATTCTTACAACAACCCTAGGAAGTAGGTAACATTACATTCCCCATTTTATAGATGAACAAGGCAAGGCTAAGAGAGGACTTGTCTGACAACTATGTAGAAAGCAAAAAAAATGTTTTCAATATAGTCTCAGACATGTTATAAGACAAAGCAATCCCCACAGAATTGCATTACCAAACGGTGTATTCAAGTGTTTAAACTCAAAATTTTTTTATGGTTAAAGAGGTAAACA
>NW_007819367.1:0-871 GCF_000696425.1 Galeopterus variegatus | reverse complement strand
CATAGTTTTGATCCAAAATTCTAAATGTTTGCACTGTAATCTTCTTATAGGATTTTGCAAAGTCTTCATAAAGCATCCCTCTTTGTCACAGACAGGTCAAGCATCATGAGAATATGTGGTCCAGGTGATAGAATAGCTGAATAAGTTTGGGGGGTATGTGACACTTGCAACTTGGAGATTATCGGGCTTCTCATTGAGTTGGTCAGAGTAGCACACCCAAATAAGATTTATGATTTTGCAAAATCTAAAGTGATACACTAGGCATTTTTGCTCTTTTTTAATGCCAGAAAGAAACAGATGAAGCAACTGACTTTTTACTTTGGAACAAATATGTCACCATGCCTCAGAACACTGTACCCCTAGAAATTTCACTGAGGTGGTAAACTATTAGACTTTGGAGGGATTTATTTCCTTTCTTCTCTCATGCATATACTCTGCCAAGGTGCCTAAAATACTTGCTACTTTCTGTTCATTTGATTTAATTAGCATATCGTAAATGGATCAATGGTCTATGGAATGAAGATGCCATACAGGTCCTTGTGGATTAGATTATGGGTTAGAATTGGAGGTTTAACATGGCCCTGCCTTGCTGGCCTTGCTAGAGAAAAGCAAATTGTTTCTGATCATCTTTGCTGAAGGAGAGAAAGAACGCGGGAGAGGGAAGTATGGTCAGGTTCCAGATAACAGGGGAAGTGTTGATTTGTTCCAGGAATGATATTACGTCTGCATCAGCAGCTGCAATTGGATTTCACCACCTGGTTAAATTTACAATAATGCCCTGTCATTTTCTAAAGTCCCATCTGTCTTCTACACAGGCCAAATAGGAGAGTCGAGTGTGGATGTGGTAGGATCACCATACTGCATCTTTCAA
>NW_007819366.1:0-871 GCF_000696425.1 Galeopterus variegatus | reverse complement strand
CATTAAAGAATGAAGTGGTTGGGAAGGAGGATTAGATAATTTTATAATGGGTTCCCTACTCGTTGTGGAATTATGTATTCCTATACTGAATAATTTTCATGCTTAGAGATATTATACCTCTTTGCTGGATAAAAAGATATCTATATTAATAAATTTATATATGTAACTTAAAAATTAAATGTGGAAGCTTTAACAAATTAAATAAAATTTTATTTTTTTAATTAAAAAATGTTTTGTATGAATATTTCTTTTATTCTAAGTGTTTTGCATGCTTCACAGAAACATGCACAATCCAAGAGTATAAATTACTTCCTTATGCCTGGGTTTATTCATCTTGATTGTCAACTGATATCTAGAGAACAAAGGAATGGACCTGACATGTTAGTCCTCACTCCAACCAGAGAATTAGCTCTTCAGGTGGAAGCTGAATGTTCTAAATATTCATATAAAGGTCTTAAAAGTATTTGTATATATGGTGGTGGAAAGAGAGAAGGACAAATTCAAGGCATTACCAAAGGTGTGGATATCATTATTGCAACTCCTGGAAGACTGAATGACCTGCAAATGAATAAGTTTGTTAACCTACGAAGCATAACCAACTTGGTCTTAGATGAGGCAGATAAAATGCTAGATCTGGGGTCTGAGCACCAGATTAAGAAAATTTTGTTAGATGTGCGCCCAGATCGGCAGACTGTTATGACAAGTGCAACTTGGCCAGATTCTGTTTGTAGACTTGCACACTCTTATTTGAAAGAGCCTATGATTGTTTTTGTTGGTACTCTGGATCTAGTTGCAGTAAATACAGTGAAGAAAAATATAATCGTTACCACAGAAGCAGAAAAACGAGCTCTTATCCAAGAATTCCTAGAGA
>NW_007819365.1:0-871 GCF_000696425.1 Galeopterus variegatus | reverse complement strand
TAGACACAAAGGGACAGCCAGAGAGGAGGAATGAGATCCCGTGTCCCATAGCACTGTGGGGTGACTGATTAACAGTTTATTGTATACTTTCAATTAGCTAGAAGAGAGGACTTTGAATGTTCCCAACACACAGAAATGATAAACGTTTGAGGTAATGGGGGAAAAACATCAGTGGTTGCCAGGGTTTCAGGGGATGAGGGTAGGAGGGGGGGTGGTTACGGGGACCACAGAGGATTGTTAGGGCAGCGAAACTATTCTATATGATTCTGTTATGGTAAATACGTGACATGCATTTGGCAAAACCCATAGAACTGTACAACGCCAAGAGGGACCACTAATGTAAGACTGAACTAATAATCATAGATTAATGTCGGTTGAGAATTGTAACAAATGTACCTCCCTAACTTAATATGTTAACAATAGGAGAAACTGAGGCGGGGGGAGGATGTGAACTCTCTACTTTCTTCTCAATTTCTCTCTAAACCTAAAACTACTATAAAAATAAAGTCTATTGGGGGAAAAAAGAAAGAAAGAAATTTGTGCATGGTTAAAAACAAAAGGAAAAGAAACAAATTGGAAAAAATATACTCGCATCTCATATTACAAAAAGCCTTCATTCCCTTAATACCAGCTCCTACCATATAATAAATCAAAGGGCAACGGTTGCGTAGTTTTAAAAATAGCACAAGATAGGAGCAGGCTGTTTAGGGAGGATGGAGACGTGGAAAGAGACATTCGGCCTCGCTACGGTGACAGCAGTGCCCACGAGGACTGCGGGCAGATGCCAGTTCTCAGCCAACAGGTAAGCGAGGGGCACTGGTGTGCCCGCCCAGGTAAGGCATGTGCCAGGCCAGGTGAGCAGGGAGGAACA
>NW_007819364.1:0-871 GCF_000696425.1 Galeopterus variegatus | reverse complement strand
GGTGTGCCCCGTGTCGAGGTAAGCAAATAGCACGTCTCAGTGAGGAGTCACGCCAAACAGACATGGCTGTCCTGCCCTCCCTAATCCGGCCTTCTCCACCCCCACCCGAAAAAATGGAGGCAGATTTGATGTGGGCACCTAGCCTGGTGTGGTGGGCGGGGGCCAGGCGGGGAGGGAGCAGTCGGGCTTCGCCCTGCAAGTGGGGCTGGGCTGGGGGTGACTTACAGAGGTCGCGGATCTGGGGAAGTCTGGCATGCTTCACTCCGCCACTGTGGAGTCCTTTGCTGGCTTTCCTAGCCTTTGATGACTGGGCTGATCGCTCTTTCCTGCAGCCGGGCTTGGGCGCTCTCAGCAGACCTCCTCTGTGTCGGCCCCAAATCCTCGAACCTGCTGCCGCTTGTTTGTCGATGTAGGATCGTTGTTGGAAGAATTATTCGCCTTTTGTTGCTCTTGGAAATGCAATCAATACTCTGGGATCACAGCGCACGGCTCACAAGATAGTGCTGTCTCCTGGCGCGGCCGCTCAGACCCGTCGCCATCTTTCTGTGTAGTTCTCACAGTTTTTCTGGGATCAGGGATCTGGCCTCAGCTTAGCTGGATCATCTGGCTTGGGGTCTCTCACAGGCTGGAATGAAGGTGTTCGACTTTTCTCCGTTTCTGAGGTCGGTGTTTATTGCTATAAACTTCCCCCTTAGAACTGCTTTTGCTGTATCCTATAGATTTTGGTGTAACGTGTTTTTACTTTCATTTCTCTCCAAATTTTTAACCACTTTTCTGACTATCCAAATTTTCTACCTGACCCTTAGAATTTTGGGGGGGAGGCATAGTTATTACCTAAAATGAACTTGAAACCACCCAAATAGCAGCCCCT
>NW_007819363.1:0-871 GCF_000696425.1 Galeopterus variegatus | reverse complement strand
CGGAAGCTCCCAAGCCCCTAATTCATTCCACATATTTCAGTAAAAAAGAGCTCCTGATAGGGCAGAGAATGACTTAAAAGAAGCATCAGGGTTTGGCAAACTCCGGCTACACCCCAACTATTTCTGTAAATAAAATTTTATTGGAACATCATCATGCTCAGTACATAGTTTTGATGCTTCTCATGGCCGACCATTGAGTGGTTGCTACAGAGACCATATGTGGCCCATAGAGCCTAAACTGTTTAATATCTGGCTCCTTCCACGAAACGTTTGCCTAACTGGAGTTATTCATTATGTGTGTGTCTCTCTTCCATGTGGAAGGCACGGGCCCATCTCTATCCATTTTCCTCCTTCCTCTCTCACGCTTTTTTACCTTGTTGCCATGTTTTAGTTTAAACTGAGCCCAAGGATCTGAGCTATGTCAGTGATGATGTCATGGAAGGGTTCCTGGAAGCCTTAATGATCACCCAGAGCCCAACTGGTTACGGTTCTAAGGACTCCTGTGGGAGACTGACTTTTGCTATCATTTCCCAGCAAATTAGAGAAACCAGAACCCCCACTAGAAGAGAGGTGGAGATATTACCTGGTGGCAAAAGAAGTGACAGAACCTCACTCTAGCCTTCCTCCCAGGCGAGGTTCTCTCTGGCAGGACGAAGCATCAGTTCAAGAGGAAAGACTTACCCCCAACTCTTCCAGTAAAGTGAAGGGGGATATCTTTCCCCTAGGATGGGAGCTGGGCAGATGGTGTGGTCTCACTAGGAGGAGAGAGTCAGAAGGAAGGAAGAAAAACACGGAATATGGTCAGGAAGGGGTTTGTGGAGGCAGAACACACAGCATGGTCTCTGGAATGTCTAAGCCACTCAACAGTGTT
>NW_007819362.1:0-871 GCF_000696425.1 Galeopterus variegatus | reverse complement strand
CATCAGGGAAATGCAAATCAAAACCACATTGAGATATCATCTCACCCCAGTTAGACTAGCTGTTATCAAAAAGACAGAAAATAACAAATGCTGGCCAGGTCTCAGAGAAAGGGAAACCCTCCTACACTATTGGTGGGACTGTAAATTAATGCAGCCATATAGAAAACAGGAAGGAGTTTCCTCAAACAACTACCGATAGAACTGCCATATGATCCAGCAGTACCACTGCTGGGTATATACCCAAAGGAGTGGAAATCATCATGTCGAAGGGATACCTACATTCCCATGTTTATTGTAGCTCTATTCACAACAGCCAAGAAATGGAACCAAGCTAAATGTCCATTGACAGATGATTGAGTAAAGAAAATGTGGTACATATACACAATGTATACTCAGCCATAAAAAAAGAATGAAATTCTGCCATTCACAGCAACATGGATGAGCTTGGAAAAAATTATGTTAGGTGAAATAAGCCAGGCACAGAAAGAGAAATACCACATCCTCACTCATAGATGGGAGCTAAAAAGAGAACAAAATAAAACAAAAAAACTAATAATAATTTGTACTTTTAAATGGAGAGAGAGAACTGTAATACTGGAGGGGTGGGGTAAAAGGCTTGTTAATGGAGATAAAATTGCAGCTAGATGGGAAAAATAACTCTTATTGGTGTACAGTCGACCTCAGAATCTATAATTAACAGTGTTTTACTGCATGTTACCAAACAACTAGAAGAGAGATCAAATGTGCACCTCTTTGTAGAAATGATTGAGTTTTGCAATGATGAATATGCTGATGGCCTTAAATGGATGATCACACATTGTATACACGTATTGAGATATAACTCTGTACCCCATAAATATGTACAATCAAT
>NW_007819361.1:0-871 GCF_000696425.1 Galeopterus variegatus | reverse complement strand
GCAAAATGGTGCAGCCTCTATGGAAAATGGTATGGAGGTTCCTCAAACAATTTCAGATAGAGCTACCATATGACCCAGCTATCCCACTGCTGAAATATACCCAGAGGAATGGAAATCATCAAGTCGAAGGTATACCTGTTCCCCAATGTTCATCACAGCACTCTTTACAATAGCCAAGAGTTGGAACCAGCCCAAATGTCCATCATCAGATGAGTGGATACGGATAATGTGGTATATCTACACAATGGAATACTACTCTGCTATAAAAAAGAATAAAATGCTGCCATTTGTAATGACATGGATGGACCTAGAGAGAATTATATTAAGTGAAACAAGTCAGGCACAGAAAGAGAAATACCACATGTTCTCACTTATTGGTGGGAGCTAAAAATAAATAAATAAATTCACACACACACACACACACAAAAAAAAAAAAAAACGGGGGGGAAGAAGACATAACAACTACAATTCCTTTAAGTTGATATGACAAGCAAACAGAAAGGACATTGTTGGGTGGGAAGGAGGAGAGGGAGGAGGGAGGGAGGTTTCGGTAATGGGCCACAATAATCAACCACATTGTATGTCAACAAAATAAAATTAAAAAAAAAAATAGGAGCTAGACCTGATGATGAAAACTATAAAACATTACTGAGGGAAGTTAGAGGAGGCCTAAACAAAAGGAGAGACAAACTACGTTCGTGGATTGGAATAGCTGATACAGTTTAGAAGGCAACCCTTCCCAAATTAGTCAATAGATTCAGTCCAATCCCAGCCAAAGCCAAGCAGTCTGTTTTAGTAGAAACTGACAGGCCGGGCCGGCCCGTGGCTCACTCGGTAGAGTGCGGTGCTGATAACACCAAGGCCCCAGGTT
>NW_007819360.1:0-871 GCF_000696425.1 Galeopterus variegatus | reverse complement strand
AGGTATTCCCTTCCTTCACTGCATAGGGCTGATCTTCGTAAGCAATAGGATATTGTGAAAACGATGGAGTCTGACTTCTGAGTCTGGATCATAAAAGACATTGCCTTTTCCACCTTGCACTCTCTTAGATTATTTGATCTTGGGGTAGCCAGCCACCATCTTGTGAGGACTCTCAAGCAGCCCTATGGAGACATCCACATGCTTAGGAACTGAGGCTTCCTACCAATAGCCAACATCAACTTGCCAACAACCATTTGAGTAAATCATTTTAGAAGTGGATCCTCTAACTCCAGTCAAGCCTTCAGATCACCACAGCTCAGGCCAACATTTTTACTGCAATCTCATCAGAGACATGAGTTAAGTCACTCCCAAATTTCTAACCAATAGACGGTAAACATAATAGACGTTTACAGTTGTTTTAATTCACTAAGTTTGGGGGCTATTTGTTAACACAGCAATAGATAATCGATACAGATTAAATAAACTCTGAATCCAGTAGAAAAGAGAGCTCATAACATGAAAAACAGTACAAGGAATTCATGCAGAATTTAATACACAAAAGGGTGAACAATATAAATTACCAGTTAAGAAACATGCAGAGGCTTCAAAGCAGTGAGGAGTGGCAGAAGAAAAGTGAGTAAATAAAAGAGAAGCAACAATGTTCAAATATGAAAGTACACTCCCTGTACCACGCAGAATCATGATTGTTTTTTTTTTTAAGTCTGTATGTTTTATTTAAAAAGGTGAAATGAAAGCTTAAGATAACAGTACAAAGAAACATGAAGTAATACTCAATGGGTAGCTGAATATTGCCAAGGTCATTGTCTTTGTTCAGGAGGAAAAGAATGACACTGAATTACTTCAGGCTTTG
>NW_007819359.1:0-871 GCF_000696425.1 Galeopterus variegatus | reverse complement strand
TTACCCTAACCCTAACCCTAACCCTAAGCCTTACCCTAACCCTAACCCGAATCCTAACCCTCACCGTAACCCTAACCCTAATCCTAACCCTAAGCCAACCCTAAACCTAACCCTAAACTGAACGCAAACCCTAACCTTAACCCTAACACTAACCCGAACCCTAACCCTAAACCTAAGCCTAAGCCTAACCCGAACCCTAACCCGAACAGTAACCCTAACCCTAACCCTCACCGTAACCTTCACCCTAACCCAAACCCTAACCCTAAACCTAACACTAAACCTAACCCAAACCGAAACACTAATCCTAACCCTAACCCGAATCCTAACCCTCACCGTAACCTTCACCCTAACCCAAACCCTAACCCTAAACCTAACACTAAACCTAACCCAAACCGAAACACTAATCCTAACCCTAACCCGAAACCGAATCTGAACCCCAACCCTAACCCGAATCCGAACCCTAACCCAAACCCTAACACTAACCCTAACCCTAAACCTAAACCTAATCCTAACCCTAACCCTAAGCCTAAGCCTAACCCTAACTCTAAACCGAACCCAAACCATAACCCTAACCCTAACCCTAACCCTAACCCTAACCCTCACCGTAACCCTAACCCTAACCCTAACACTAAACCTAACCCGAACCCAAACCCTAACCCTAACCCTCACCCTAACCCTAACCCTAACCCTAACACTAAACCTAACCCGAACCCAAACCCTAACACTAACCCGAACCCGAACCCTAACCCTAACCCTAACCGGAAACCGAACCCTAACCCGAACCCTAACCGTAGTCCGAACCCGAACCCAGACCCCAACCCTAACCCTAACCCTAACCGGGTTTCAAAACCTGGCTAGGTCTCCCCTAGTG
>NW_007819358.1:0-871 GCF_000696425.1 Galeopterus variegatus | reverse complement strand
GAACATCCGTTGACCTTTCCTCTGGCTTCCATTCATTTCCATGCTATTTCATGCCCTAGACAACTGGATTGTAAGCCACCCACGGAAATCAGCATTTTCTGTAAACTTAGAACCCAACTGGGTGGCATCAGTGTCCAGAACCAGTACCCCAGATGACCCTACTTCCCCCTCCTTCTCATGCTGTGGCAAGAGTGAGAGACACAGCAGAGTTTGTTAGTCTCCGAGTGTCTAGTCAATATGGGTCCACGATCACTGTCTTGCCCATTCATTTTTGCCCCCTCATTTCCCAGTATTCAAGGTGTTTTGAAGTTATCATATCTTCCTGACCCTTTGTAGCAGACGAGATAGGCTGGGTTGTGCTGAAGTAACAAACAACCTCGATTTCTCGGTGGAACAAAAGCTTATTTCTCACTCATGCTATATGTCCATTGCACGTGGGCAAGGGGGCTCTGTTCTGAGATGGTTCTCACTCTGGTACCCAGGCTGAGGCTGCAGTCACTCTGCAGAGCATTGCTACTATCTGTGGCAAAAGGAAAAGAGTTCATGCTAAGTAGTGAAACTCTTGGAGTTAACACATCATACTTTAGTGACTAATATAAGGCATATGACCATGCTAGAATTTGAAAAGGCAGAAACATGCACCACCATCCAGTGTCTCAAAGAAGAAAGAAAATATTTTCATGCTACAATCATCACACAACTGTTAAGATATGTGAATCAGGTAATACTAACCCCGTTTTAAAAATGAATACATTTCCTTGAAAGAAAAAAATTTGATAAGCTGGACTTCATTAAAATTAAAAATTTCTGGGGGCCGGCCCAGTGGCGCACTGCTACAGTGCGCCGCTTGGGAAGCGCGGCAGCGCTCCTG
>NW_007819357.1:0-871 GCF_000696425.1 Galeopterus variegatus | reverse complement strand
AAAAAAAGTTTTGGTGATGAATAGTGGTGATCATTGTACAATAATGTGAATGTACTTAATGCTGCTGATCTGTACACTTAAAAATGGTTAAAATGGTAAGTTTTATGATATATAAATATATCTTACCACAACAAACAATAATTTAAAAATGACTTTCAGGTTTCTCATATGAAGGATGAAAAAGTGGCTTTGATAAACCAACTAACTTTGGTGGAAACGCTGTGGACGGAAGAGCTAAAGATTCTCAAGGCATCTGCTGAGATCCTACACAGTTTGCAAACAGCTTTCACCTGACTTCACCTAAGTGCATTTGACTCCTCCTATGGTGGGTGTGACTTACACATTTTTACGCTGAGGTTTGATGAATTAAGTTTATTTTATGTAGAGTCATTTATAGTCAATGAATAGTTTCTATTAAATAATTATGTACTTAAACCTGTTCCTTTTGCTTTTTCTACAAATGCTGACCTTTAAGAGTGTCTTCATGGGTGGAGTGGTGGCCGCTCTGAGATCGGAGGACATTGAAGGACATTTTCACGGGCAGAACACTTCTGGGAATCGTGGAGCTGTGAGTGAAGATGGATGTGGCATCCTAACAGCACTTCTGATACCCTACAAAACAAACAGCGTCCCGAAGGAAGTACTGCTAAGTGCTGAAGTGTGAGGAGAGAGGGAAACCGCGAGGGGGCTGGGAGCAGCCTGGACTCTGTGTGTGGTCTGTCCCCGCAGGGCTGCTGCTTATCTGACTCAGCAGCTGTAAAAGGGCAAGAAGTTGTGCTTTTAAGATGCTCTGATACCATCGGGTTAAGGAGCGAGTTGGCGGTGGGGGCCTTTGAGTGGCAGGTGTGGGGGAGGGCGTGGCAGTCCTGGG
>NW_007819356.1:0-871 GCF_000696425.1 Galeopterus variegatus | reverse complement strand
TATAGAAATCACAATGTTTTATCTTTATTTCAAGGCAAATACCCATCTGAAGTGTGTGTGCGTTGTGTCCCGGTGATGCCTACTTTGTGCCAGGCATTAGATAGATCTCAAGGGCTATATATGACACAGTCTTACCCTAGATTACTTGTCCTCCTGCAAGCTCAGGTACATCTCTACATACACAGTGGCTTCCCCATTTATCAGCTTAGTAAAGGCAGCACAAGGCAGAATATCTGGATCTAAACCAGGCAACTTGTTCCACTTAGGGTCTAGTAAGGGAAGATTAACCAATATAGTGTCAAAGTGCTCTAGGATGGTACAGGGTGAGGCTGGACTTACACATATAAGGTGCTTCTATCAGGATTAAATTAGCAGGTATGAAACTTGCACTGAGGTGACAAAAATTTATTTTTGTTTCTTTAAATCACCTGGATTTTTGCTATCTACCCCATTCTACTGAGCTGGATGGAATTCCAAGCTTATTTTTCATGGCTCCTCCCAGTGGGGCAAAATTCCCATGAGGTATGTTGCATCAAAGCACTGTAGATGACCTTCTGGCTACTGGTTGTCAGTTTGTGTGAGTCTCTGCAGAAAGAGCAGATTTCTTAGTCCATGTAGCCCTTTCAGTTTTGGGACCTTTGGGGTGTCTGTTCCGGGGCTGGGGTCTTTGCACTGCTGGGAAACCTAATGTTGAGAGTCATTTCTCTGTTCTTCTCCCACCTTCTGTGGACATCATGTCAGCCCCCTGGGGCATGACCAGAGAGCTTGGACGGGGCTCCACATCTGTCTTTCCTACTTCTGTCTTCTTAACCACTACTTATTCTCTTAGGTACCATCTTCTTTCTCCAAGACCTAGGTCTTTAGCCACACT
>NW_007819355.1:0-871 GCF_000696425.1 Galeopterus variegatus | reverse complement strand
CTTTCATCAGGGTTTTCAGTGGGGTTGAGAAGCCAAAAACGTTTACTCTGAGATTGTCTTCACCACCAAAGCCCGTAGGATTTTCAGTTCAGCTTCAAGCTTCATAGCAAGGAGGCAGAAACTAATTTCTGAAGTAGAAAAGAGCCCTGCGACACTGTGACTTTGCTGCCTACAAACATGCTAATGCAGTTTAACTCTTTTTTTTTTTTAACAATGAAGCATACTGTTGATTTGTTTTAAGGATGCAGCTCACAAAACTCCTGTATAAGCAATGTCTAATGGAACTTTCTGGGACCATGGAAAAGTTTCTGTCTGCACTGTCCAGCTTGGTAGATGCAAGCCATGCGTGGCGATTTTGCATTTGAAATGCGGCGGATGCATCTTACAGACTGCATTTTTCACTTAATTTTATAATTAATTTATATTTAAATTTAAACAGCCACATGAGTGGCTACTCTATTGGACAACACAGATTATATTTAAATTTAAACAGCCAAATGAGTGGCTACTCTATTGGACAGCAAAGCTCTAGACAATGTTTTTCTGAGCAGAATACTCTTCAAACCTATTTTACTCACTCGCAGCACTGTACATTTTATTTTATTAAATTCACACATGAAGTAATTTATTATCATCTAAGCAAATATACAGCTTTAAGCATTATAGAAGCTCAATAAATATTAATGATCAGTAAATTGAATCGTTACAGATAGTGAAATAGCATGACAAAAAATGGGGCATAATTAGAATCAGTCTCGCTTTTATTGACAAAGATATTCCATGGAACTGGGAGCCAAAATCACATAGTGGTGTAGGCTTTCATGATTTTAAATTACTTTAATGAAATTCACACTTTTGATTTTATCTGAAG
>NW_007819354.1:0-871 GCF_000696425.1 Galeopterus variegatus | reverse complement strand
AAATAGAGCACTTATCTGTTTCAGGCCATGTTACCTTTACTTGAGGAGGCCAGGTACTTGTTGCTCAAGGTGAAACTTGCAAGCCTTCCTCTAATCCTTTTCCCCCAGGCCCTATTAAACCTACACAGTGTATATGGGGGGCTTTTATTCTCCAAGGCCATTCCCATTGTACTGTCTGGGTGCTTTTATTCTGCAAGGCCATTCCCATTGTACTGCCTGTCGATGTTGCAAACAGGTTGTGGCCAATAAGAGAATATTTCCATTCTTGCCATATCTTGGCTTCAAAAGCTCATCTTTAGTAGTGGTTTGCAGCTGTATAGGTGCTGCAGCCCTATGCAACAGAGCTCCCACTGGAGAGGGCCCACCCCTGCAGGGTCTCTCATTTAGAATTCTGACTGTTGGCTATAACCGCTGTGTCCACCTCTTCAGGGATGGGGGTTGGGTAGATAGCCTTAGTCCCTTTTTTATTGTTTTTTATTTTTTTTTTTTTGTCTTTTGTCTTTTTTTTCCGTGTCTGGCAACGGGTCGCAACCCTCAGTGTTGCCCCCGTACCGGACCAGGGACCGGCAACGGGATTGCAAACCTCGGTGTTGCTCCCGCACCTCGCTCAGCCAGTGAGCGGGAGCCGGTCTGTATGTGGGATCCGAACCCTCGGGCGGGAGCGCTGCCGCGCTTCCCAAGCGGCGCACTATCCAGTGCACCAACGGGCCGGCCCCCTAGTCCCTTTTTTAAAAGACCAATGTACCGTTCAATTATTCCTGCTGCCTGGGGATGATATGGCACATGTAACTTCCACTGAATGGACAACTAGGAGGCCCACCTCTGAACCCCATGTCCAGTAAAGTGGGTTCCATTATCACTCTCTATAAAT
>NW_007819353.1:0-871 GCF_000696425.1 Galeopterus variegatus | reverse complement strand
TGACTACAGGCTGAAGTGCCAGGAAAAACTTCCTGGAAAAATGGAAACTCAAATTTGGAAAAAGAGGACTTGGAATGTATCCAATCCCTTAGAACCAGATTATCATAGTTATCAATAACATCTTAAACTAGGATTTTGATGATATTGCCTTATTCAGAAACTAACTAGGTCCCATTTCAGAAAATTAATTTAAACTTAAAATTCTTTCAAATATAATAAATGAATTCTTTTGAGCATCATGCATTTAGAGAGAATTGATCTGTTTTTCCAAGGGTATCTTTAGATTTAGATTTGAATTGTTCACCTAATTTAAATTGAGGTGACCTGGAGTATGATGAAGCTATGATGTATGATATAAGTTTGGAAATTGTAGAAGTTCATATAATGAGTGAGAAAAACTTCTGTTCATTCATGAATAATTGCATGTATGGATGTGAGGAGCATGTGAGAGGAGATTCTGAATACTGTCTAGAAAATAATAGTTTTCATATTTAGTGTGTGTACTACAGAAAACAGAGGCACTGATGAAAGCTTTCATTATATTGAAGAGTATGGATTAGATGAAGAAGCTGAAGTAAAATGTACAGAATCAGAGATTTTGATGGTACCAGCACAGGCCAACAGAGCCTTATGGAGACTTAGGAAGAAACAAGGTAGTCATATCCTCATAAAGACTCGAACAGGGCGAGCCAAGAATTTGAGGGTACTTCAGAAAGTTTATGAAAGGTGTGTACTATCTTTCCATCCTATTTTTCCGTGAACATTTTGAAGTATTCTCGTACAGGTGAAGTTTGAAACCGAAGGCTGAAACACTCCTCCTTGCCCATGAAATAGGGCCACTTCTCACACCAGTAACATAAGAAAAACCACA
>NW_007819352.1:0-871 GCF_000696425.1 Galeopterus variegatus | reverse complement strand
GTGCTGCCAGGTTTCAAAGTCATCCTGTACCTCTCTCAGTTCATAGAAGAATAGACATCAGAGAAATAAAGTCTATTAAAATAATCAGCAAGCTGGAGGGTACAGACTAGAATAGGGGATTGCAAATCTGTGAGCAAACAAAACAAAATGAAATAAAAAAGAAAAATTAAGTATAGAAATGCTGTGTGGGAGGTGCTGGGAGAATGCTGGAGGAAACAAAAATTGCCACAAACAATATTTATCATAATCATTCAAGGAAGACTTGTGTGAAGATATTAAATCCACCTAGGAGAACTGAGCTCAAGGCCTTTTTGGGAGGTAAAGCAGAAGAGATAGATGATGATCTGCTAATTTATCATTGGAGGATCCAGATCTCATAAGAAATGCTGAGATGATATAATAACAAAAGCAGTAAAAGAAAAACAAAACAAAACAAAACACCTGCTTAAATCTAGGAAATGTGCATGAAAATTTTTAGATAGAAAAATTATATCTTATAAATTTACACAGTCGGGCACTTGGGTCTTTAGGGTAATTGAATAATGTGTTTTATATCATCATATCAACAATACACAGGCATTAAAGATTTCCATTAGGGTTAGAATTTCCAAATAATTATTAGAAAATACTAACTTTCAAAAATTTCAAAGGGAAACCCATGGATTTTATTTCTCCGAAAGCAGTGATGTAGGCAGGTAGGCCTTGTTTAGAGTCTTGAACAAAATGTGATTTATCAGAAACCAGACAGGGAGGGGCATTGGGTGGGGGTGCCAGGAAGGGTGATAACACTTCAAAACCTGTTAGATGTAAGTATTTTATCATCTTCTTACTAAACTCTGGCTTTAACTTGTATCTGGTTTCATAATAATTG
>NW_007819351.1:0-871 GCF_000696425.1 Galeopterus variegatus | reverse complement strand
ACTAATCATCAGGGAAATGCAAATCAAAACCACAATGAGATATCATCTTGCCCCAGTCAGACGGCCTATTATCAAAAATACAGAGAATGACAAGTGTCGACAAGAGTGCAGAGAAAAGAGAACCTTCTGCACTGTTGGTGCGACTGTAAATTAGTGCAGCCATTATAAATAACAGTATGGAGTTTCTTCACAACTGCAGATAGAACTGCCACACTAGGTCCGGCCCGGTGGTGCACTGGAGAGTGCGCCGCTTGGGAGCGCGGCGGCGCTCCCACCGAGGGTTCGGATCCCATGTGGAGATTGGTTCCCGCTCACTGGCTGAGCGTGGTGCGGGCGCAACACCGAGGGTTGCGATTCCATTGCCGGTCAGTAAAAAAGACAAAAAGGAAAAAAAATGTCCATCGGTGGATTACTGGATAAGGAAAATGTGGTATATATTCACAATGGAATGCTACTCAGCCATAAGAAAGAATGAAATTCTGCCATTGGCAGCAACATGGATGAGCTTGGAGAAAATTATATTAAGTGAAATAAGCCAGGCACAGAAAGAGAAATACTGCATGTCCTCACTCATAAGTGGGGGCTAAAAATTAAATAGAGAGAGAGAGAGAGAGAAAGCAATCACAATAGTACATTGAACTTTCAGAAAGAGAGAACAGAAGTGGAGTTACTAGAAATGGGAAAGGGGTTGGGGGGGCAGTCAGCAAGAAATCGGTTGCTGGAAACACAGTGATTATGTATTGTAATGATGAATAAGCTAAGTACCCTGATTTGACCATCACATATGGTGCACAAGTATTGATAGTCAATTCTGTACCCCACAAGTATGTATAATCAATTACGTTTCAATAAGAAATAAATAAACAAAAAT
>NW_007819350.1:0-871 GCF_000696425.1 Galeopterus variegatus | reverse complement strand
CAACGGATCGCAACCCTCAGTGTCGTGCCCGTACCGGACCGGGACCGGCAATAGGATCGCACCCCTCGGTGTCACGCCTGCACCTTGCTCAGCCAGTGAGCTGCCGGTCTGTATGTGGGATCCGAACCCTCGGCGGGAGTGCTGCTGCGCTCCCAAGCGGGGCACTGTAGCAGTGTGCCACCGGGCCGGCCCACAATAGTAAATTTAATATGGTCTCTTTTATTTTTGGAATTACAGGTCACATTTTAACTCCTAAATTTTATAGTTCTGCACGAATATCACCAAATGGTACAAACAAGTATAGTGGTATTTTTAATATATGAAATAAATACCTGTTTTATTGAAAACTATACTTTCTATCTACATAGAACAAATTAACATTAACTCTGAAATCTTCAAAACACGAGAAACTGCTTTTCAGTTTAAGAAATTCCAGGAAGGGGACTTCCGGCCCGGAGGACGGGAGGCCGCGGAGGCCGCAGAGGCTAAGGAGGTCATGCTGCACTTGTGGTGGTTTGGGATCCCAACTACCTTATGAGGGGAGCAAGATGGCAACGGGTCTGGAGCGAGCGTGCCAGAGGACAGAGAGAGCCTGTGAAGTGTGGGCTGTGCTGCCAGAGTACTATTTGCATTTCCGAGAGCAACAAAAAACGAATAAATCACTGATCAACTAATCTACAACGAAAAAAAGCAACTACAGTCTCAAGGTTTTAGGGCCGATGCAAAAGAAGATTCCTGAGAGCACCGCAACCGCACCGGGAGACCGAGCAGCCAAAGGCAACAAAGGCCAGGAAAGACGGCAGTGGCGATGCAGAGATGGAGAGGAAGGCGCTGGACCGGCCCAGCTCTGGGAGCTTTGTGAGTGACCCCC
>NW_007819349.1:0-871 GCF_000696425.1 Galeopterus variegatus | reverse complement strand
TTTTTTTTTTGTTCTGATTTTATTCCTTTTTGTCTTTGTGCTTTGGTTTATGACATTTTTATTATCCTACCTTCAAGTTCATTGATTCTCTCCTTCTGTGTTTAGTTATGAGCCTGTCAAAAGTATTCTTCATCTGGTTGTCATTTTTTTTTATTTCTTGTATTTCCATTAGACTTTTAAATATCTTCAATGAAATTTTCTATCTCTTAATACCTTTGTCCACCTTTTAAACTAAATCCATTACCATGTTAAGAATACTTATTTTTAATTCCCTGTCTGATAGTTTCTGATAGCTTCAACATCTGGCTTATCTTTGGTTCTGGTTCTATTGATTGCTTAGTCTATGGAAAAGAGATTTTTTGTTTTGTTTTGTTTTTGAATGCTGACATTATATGTAGAACAATAGAGACTGAAGTAAATAGCATTTATGCCTAGAAATGGGCAAGCGCTTTCCGCTAGGTCATTAATGTTGGAGTTTATATCAACGTACTCAGGATTTCAGTGGTGTTTGTGTTTTGCTGTTTTTGTTGCTATGATTATCTTCTGTGCACAACCAATTGTAGGTTCCTCTAGCATTACCTTAAGCATAGAGTATGTTCTGGGTTGCTGGAGAGTTTTTATAATGCTCTTTCTTCATGTACTTCTTTTGTCCTTCTTTGTGCCTGTTCTTAAGAGGGGTTTTGTCATATATGGCTTTAACTGTCATATATGACAAAACCCCCTCTTATGACCCAGCTATTCCACTGCTGGGAGTATACTCAGAGGAATGGAAATCATCATGCCAAAGGGATACATATACTCCAATGTTTACTGTAGCACTATTTACTACAGCCAGGAGTTGGAACCAGCCCAAATGTCCATCATCAGATAA
>NW_007819348.1:0-871 GCF_000696425.1 Galeopterus variegatus | reverse complement strand
CAGACATCAAGTACCACCCCATGAAGAAAGCTAGGTTGCTGTTTGTTTACAAAGTGGTCGTGCATTAATCTTTATGAATACATTTATAATTATTCCCTCATGAGTTACCTCTATTTTGGACTGTGAACTTTAACCAAAAAGTAGCCAATTTTTCTTTATCTTTGTATTTCCAACATTTAGCAACACATCTGGCACAGTACCCCTTATATACAGAATAATGGAAGGAAAGAAAGAAGGAAAAATATGAGGGAAAAAGAAACAGAAGGTGGTAGAGTGAAAAGGCAGGTCTTCTGATGTAAATGAAATCTCACTTTTTGGGTAGTATTTTGGATGAAAATAGGATAAATATTCCCAGATTAATAGAATCCTTTAATTCATGGTAAAACCTAGAAACTTCAGTTCATAGTAAAACCAAATAAGGTAAATTGAAGAGCAAAACCCTTTGTTTTTACAGTTCAATATTAATTTAAAGACAATTTGTATGGTATGAAAGATCTATGGCCTCCAGAGAGTCTGGAGGGAAGGGGGCTTCTGTTGTTTTGTTTGTTTGTTTTTTAAGAATTTTCTTGGCTATTCTTGGGAGGCAGTCAAATATACAACTGGACAGTGTGAGTTTAGAAACCAGCCCACCTCACTCCAGTCTCAAACACTTGTCACTGTGAGTTAAGGTTTAGTGCCTTCATTTCAGCATGGGTAAAATGACATTAATCCATATCCACATCCCAGTCATCAATGGATTGTCAAAATTTTTAAAAATTGTTGCTGGGCTGACCCGGTGGCGCACTGCTACAGTGCGCTGCTTGGGAGCGGGGCATCGCTCCCGCCGAGGGTTCGGATCCCACATACAGACCGGTTCCCGCTCACTGGCTGA
>NW_007819347.1:0-871 GCF_000696425.1 Galeopterus variegatus | reverse complement strand
AATGATCTATTATTTTTCCACTGGTCTTCCAGATGACACAGTTGCCATCAAAATCCAGTTTTCTACTTCATCTGGCAACCTATAATTGTTTGTGTGTGTGCATTAACAAAATAACTTATTATGGTATAAATGATTAGTTCCCCTTTGAAGTTTGGAGAGTTAGTGCCTGATTTAAAATAACTTCTTTAGTTTATGTTGTTGAGTTTAGGATAACTTTCACATGATGACATCATGCTAGTGACACTTAACACATCTAGATTCTGCTCAGAGGATAACACAAATCTAGCAGTAGTGCTATGCTTATGAAAGTACCAGATCAGTGTTCTAGAGACTAATCTGGGCCATGCAGGATCTTAATGCAGAGAGACTGAAGGTTGACTTGCCAGGGGAAACCCCAGATCATGGAAGAGAAGGCAGGAGAAGTTTGCAGCAGGAGAAGCAATGTGGCAGAGAAAGCATGGGAGCCAAAGTGAAGCACTGCAGAGCTGGGTCACGATGTCAGAGGCCAGAAAGGATGGGACTAGATAAGAAAGCGTGATAAACACAGGTGAAAGCAAATGGTCTACTTTGCTACAGAGAACGGTGCACACATTGTAGAATCCCATTTCTATGTATACTGGCTGCCTGGTGGACAAAAAGAACTGAGGGCTTAAAGGTGCACAACAGGTCATTCCTATTCCTAGCCTATTCATGAGATTACGATTGCATTCTAATATTTGTTTCTAGGTCTCTTACTATGTACCAAATAATGGTTCTACAAAAAGCACAAGATGGACACCAAGTAGATTTAATCATGTATTTATGCTATAATTTTGGCCCTTAGAGAATAGATTTGATAGGGCACCTTCAACTCTAATTCACCTGGACATAT
>NW_007819346.1:0-871 GCF_000696425.1 Galeopterus variegatus | reverse complement strand
ATTTTATTAATGTTGTCTTTTAATGAGGAGAAGGCAAAAATTTGATTAAGTCAAATTTAGTGTTTTTTTACTCTTTTATAGTTATTGATTTCTGTGTATTAAGAAAACTTTACCTACTCCCAAGTCGTGAAGGTGTCCTTTTGTATTTTCTCTTAGAACATTTATAGTTTTTAATTTTTATGTATATTGTGATGCAGGGGGGGAGGTTAATTTTTTTCCTGAAGACATTTATTGAAATGACTTTTTCTTCCACATTGTATTGCTGTGGTGCTGCCCTTCAGTAATCAGTGGACTCTGTTTATGGGCTGTCCTTTCTATTTTAGTAATCAGTCTTTCTGTTCTTACATCAGTATCATACCATCTTAAATATTGTAGCTTTATAATAAGTTTTAAAGTCATGTTGTTTATTTGCTTGGTTTTTCTTTTTAAAAAACTTATTTTAATATTTTAGCTATTTCTATTTTTTTTTATAAAGTTGCAAACCAACTTGCCAAATTCTATAAAAATGCCCTGTAGAATTGTTTTAGGGGTTGCATGAAATTTAAAAACCAGTTTGGAGAGAAGTGATATCTTAGCAAATGGATTGAGTCCTCGAATCATGATCAAGGTATCTTCCCCCTTTGTTGTAGATTTGGGGCTATTAAGATTTTCTATTTCATTTTGAATCAATTACAATATATTTTGTTTCAAAAAATTTACATAATTTGTCAAGTATATTGGCAGAAAGTCTTCACAATATTCCTTTATTTCCTTTTAATATCTGTAGGATCTGTAGTGATGTCCTTCCTTTTATTCATGTTATCTGTAGTTTATATTCTTTCCCTTTTATTTTTTACAAATCATAGTAGAAAGTTATCCATTTCTTAATCTT
>NW_007819345.1:0-871 GCF_000696425.1 Galeopterus variegatus | reverse complement strand
TAAATTGGGTTTAAGACATAACATTATTTGATACAGGAGAGTTAACACAGAAGGGAAGAGCGACCGTCCTTTCTTTGTACATGTTTATACTTGTAAGTGTGGTTGAAATAAATATCAACGGCAACTACATTGGGAAAAATATGTTATTAAAGGGTAATATGAAGCCCAAGGGGTTTGTGAAGGGAAGGCTATAAGCTATACCTGGTGATTTTGTTGAATCTGAATCCATTTATCTACCCACCTGGGTCTGATAACCTAAGCTGTGAAATCACATTACTATCCATCATTATCACCACTGAAATATCAAACATCTTCTATACTATAAGCATTTCCTGTTTCCAGATAGCATAGTCGATTTAATGAGGCTGAACACCATATTAGTCTAAGAAACAGATAAACAAACTACATATTCTCAAGCCAGCTAACATGCTAACCAATCCTTAAAAGGGTGCTTTTCTAAATGATGAGATTCTAGAGGCCATGTTTTATTTTACATAAGCAATGAGCATTAGTGGAGGACTCTGGAGTTAGGCAACCCGAGTTGGAATTCTGACTCTACTTACTGTTCATCAGCTGTATGACTTGGCAAGTTATGAAACCAGAGTCATATTTTACAAAATGTGTTCATATTTCCTACTTCACAGATTTGTGGGACATAAGAGATAAACACATATAAAAGATTTAGTACACTAGCATCCAGTAAGTACTCATTAGGTGATACTATAAAAATGCTCCATTATATATGTTTTTAAAAAATGGTTGTCTCATACTCACGCATCAATATTAACTGGTACCAATAGCATGCTATTAATATGTATTAACTTCAGACCACTTACAAATATAAAAAAAAATTCTGGGCCGGCCCAGTGGC
>NW_007819344.1:0-871 GCF_000696425.1 Galeopterus variegatus | reverse complement strand
AAAAATTGAGGAAAATTAAAGAGAGCTAGCAGACAACCTTAAGCCCACAAACATTTGAATCATGGGTGTTCTGGAATGGGAAAAGAAAGGAAAAAGTATGAAAAACCTATTCAGTGAAATAATAAGGGAAAACTTCCCAAGTATAGGGAGAGACATGGACCTTCAGATCCAGGAGGTTCAAAAATCTCCAAAAAGATTCAATCCAGAAAGATCCTCTCCAAGACACGTTATAGTCCGACTGGCAAAGCTCAAAGATAAGGAGAGAATCTTACAAAGAAGCAGGAGAAAAGCGTCAAATCACCTGTAAGGGAGCCCCTATCAGGCTAACAGCAGGATTCTAAACAGAAACTCTACAGACCAGAAAAAAATGGGATGATATATTCCAAATGCTAAAAGAAAAAAACTGCCAGTCAAGAATACTATATCCAGAAAGGCTATCCTTCAGAAATGAAGGAAAAATAGTTTATTTTCCAGACAAACAAAAACTGTGGGAGTTCACCACCACAAAGCCAGCTGTACAAGAAATTCTCAAGGTAGTCCTGCACCTGGAATTTGAAAAACAATAATCACTACCATGAATATCCAAGAATAAAACTGCAAATGAGAAAGAGAAAGAAACTAAATCTTACCACCACAAAAAACCATAATGACAGTAATAATGTCCCTGCTTTATTAATGATTTTAGTAATTTTGGTGTTCTCTCTTTTTTTCTCAGTCAATCTTAGATAAACGTTTCCAAATTTTGTTGATTTTTTAAAGAATCAACTTTTGGTTTTATTGATTCTTTTTATTGTTTTAATTCCCTATTTTATTTATTTCTGTTGTAATCTTTGTTATTTCCTACTTATATTTGCTTTTTGTTTCAGTCTGC
>NW_007819343.1:0-871 GCF_000696425.1 Galeopterus variegatus | reverse complement strand
ATGCCATGATGACTAAAAAAGTAGCTTAAAATGCATATACAGTGTGAACCAATTTTGTTTTATCAATGCAGTACTTTTCTTCCTCTAGATCTATGTCCAAAGTTAGAGCTGACTTCCAATGTGAAAAGAAAGATATACGGAAATTATATAAAGACTTGGAGAAAAACTAAAACATGTTCAACTGCAACTATTTTTCCAAATCCTTTTGATGGAGTTTTGTAAATCCAATATTTTGCGATTGTACCTAATACTTGTAAATAAATTAAGTCCATTCTATTTCCTTCCAAAGGTGCAATAAATGCAGTTTTTGAGGAAAGATAAAGACCATTATTTATCCTCTCCTCAGTCACTTTATACAGACTATGGGAAGGATATAGCCCTCAAACAAAATGCCCCTCAAATTTGTTTTTATCATGAAAATCTTTGTGTAAAGTACAAGGGAATTCAGTCATTGAGTCCCAGGAGGATGTGTAATGATTTAGATACCTAAATCACAGGTGAAGTTAATTGTGGCTTGCATGCTATTTATAATCCACATTTTCTCCTAGCTGCTGTCTGCTAACCCGGATCTAAAGGAGATATACCTGGGGAGCTTATCATTGGGGAAGGTAAATCAGACAACATAGAAGGATAAGTCGATGCTCTAGTATTAAAGAAATGCAGTTTTAGAAAATTTACTTTAAGTATTTAGTTAATTAGTGTGAGTCTAGACATCTCTAGAAATAATTTCAGTGATGCAAATAAAGATTGCAATTTGACTAATTTAGATATTCAAATTATCCCACTTGCCTCAAACTGTTACTTTGAGCGTATGACCTTTCATTGTATAAATACTGGATGAGTGACAGGTGTCATTTAAAATGATACGAAG
>NW_007819342.1:0-871 GCF_000696425.1 Galeopterus variegatus | reverse complement strand
ATTCCTGACAGTTTTGAGCCCCAGACACTTCACGGCCAGTCAGTGAGGGGTGAGAAGAAGTAGTAGCACACAGAGCAGGAGCCAGCAAAGCCTGCAGCTGAGCCCTTTGTGTGAAGTTGCTTGGAGTCTGCAGGGGAGCGGAGGGCCTCAGAGGGCACAACACCAGACCCTAGGCCAAAGACCACTGACAGTACTCATGGTGAGTAAAAAATTTTTGTGAGCCAAAAATTCCACCTCACCACATATACCAGAAGTGATTAAAAGGCCGACAATTGAAGTCTGATCTACACAAAAAAGCCTTCCCAAGAGAATCAGCAGCAAAGCAGCAATTTAGCTCAACCACAGGGTTCAAGTACTGGTCCCCAAAAGAATTTCCCCAATTTTGGAATTAACCAAAGGACAACAAATTAGTTCCAAAGCAGAGTGTAAGTGGTGGTGGTAGCTAATAATCCAACACAGAACTGAATACACATACACACACTCACACATCATAGACAAAGCAACCCAAAAGAGGTAGCAGTCATCTCAAATGCCCAGGCATCCACATAAAGCCACAAAGATCAAGAAAGAACAGAGAAATATGACACCATCAAAGGAAACAAAGCACCATCAACAGAGCCAGAGAAGCAGCAGATTTATGAAATGTGTTATAGAGAATTCAAAATAGAGCCAACCAGAGCCAATATTCATAGACAATTAGCCTCAGAAGAGCCATTTTATGGAACACAGTTTTAAGCAGAATGCTAGCCATAAAGAAGTATTTTTTTAACCTTGGCTCACAGCATAGCTCATGGGAAAACACTGCAAAATTTAGTGCCCAGGAAGAGCAAGATAATAAGAGCTAATCAGGAACTTGGAGAACTAACCATTC
>NW_007819341.1:0-871 GCF_000696425.1 Galeopterus variegatus | reverse complement strand
ACTTCACATTGAAGTTTTACACCCTAAACTCATGGTCAAAGGTTATGATTTGTGCGAGTTGTTGAAATGAGTTCTAAAAGTAAGATATTTCTTGAAAAAAAATTACATAATGGCAGTGAAGAGCAGCTGCATAGTGAAGGAAAGATTTTCTGGTTTAAAATACTTTAGGCTATGTAGGAAGAGAAACTGGGTAGGTCCAATCAAAGAGCATCACTTTGGAATCTGAACATATGAGTAGCTGCCTGCACAAATAAAAGTGATAATTATTGTTTTTCCCAATTACCTTGACATGCATAACCACCTCAAGGGATATTTTTTTTAGCAACCTGAATTTAAGTTAAAAGTTATATTTAACTCATTTTAAAAAATAAATGATCTGCATCCATTTTTTAAGTAATCAGCTTTTGTTTGAAATGAACTGTCTTAAAAATGAGGGGGTTTTATTATTAATACAGAACTATGATGCTTGGCAGTAATTTCATAGTAAACAGATTTTTGTAAAAAACAAAATATTTACTAGCAGTGGAAAGTTGTTCCACGTATATTATTATAATCAACTCATTTGTTTTTAAGAGTCAACCCACACATAATACTCCACATGTGCTACTTTATCCTCCAAAGGTTAATCATTTGGGAGCAGTTAAATATGGAAGTAAATCACTTGAAAATAATAAAAAGTGCTGGTAACACAAACAGACTCTTCTCTTAGGCCATGTTCTATTAGAAAGAGCTGGTTGTTAGATCAAAACACCATATCCTGAATTTTAAAAGGAAAAGAAATATTCACAGAGCAACAAACTCATGGCAATTCTGTAATTAATGGGAAAGGAAAGAAAGAGCAAATTTAAGCATGTTTCAGATTTAAGCTCGT
>NW_007819340.1:0-871 GCF_000696425.1 Galeopterus variegatus | reverse complement strand
CTTCTTTCTCTTAGTTGGAGATTTTATAAAGACTAGAGATAGAAACTCTGGACAGGAAGACATTTCCACTACACACCAGAAAGTTATTAATTTATTTAAATAATTCTGATCTGCTATAACATGCTTGCCATTGAAAAAAATGCTATTCCCATTCAACACTTTAAGTCAAAAATATTTTTCTCCAAAAGAATAAAAGCTATGAGAAATTAGATAACAATTACATTTTTCGTTTATATTAGCTATCATATGACAGATATTGCGCTTACACAAGTAAGAATGCCACATCATGGGGATGCAAAACAAGATAACTATTTTTCCATTTAAAAAATTGTGCAATAATTCATTAGCATCTTCAGTGATAGGAATTTTAATTTCATCTATCCAAAGCTCCAATGAAGACCAACTAGTGTGATGATCCAAAGCTCCAATGAAGGCCAACTAGTGTGATATTAAGTGAAATGAACATCTGAAATAGAACACATGTAGAAAATATTTTCAAATTTAAGCAGATTTGGAAATGAAAATAAACTCATGAAAATGCACAATAAAATGAGCATAATATTAATGAAGTTTTGCAACAATTAAATAATCTGTAAGTCTGTATAGTACCATTGAAAATATTTTAATAACTAGTCTTAGCAGAAATAATTATAATAGTTAAAATTTGACTTTTACAACATTACATGCAACATTACAGACTGTAAAGGTAAAAAACGTGGAAAATATTTATGAAAAGAAAAGCCTACAAGGCACACGTATGATCTTATGAGAAAGAAATTAGCTAATGCATTAAAAATGTCAACTCAAAATTTTTTTTAAAGATTTAATAAGGACCACCAAAGTTTTCAAAAAATGATAGTAAAGGTATTTA
>NW_007819339.1:0-871 GCF_000696425.1 Galeopterus variegatus | reverse complement strand
ACTTCCACCTTTCCAATTTGGATGCTGTTAATTTTTTCTCTTGCCAATTGGTCTGGCTAGGCCTTCCAGTATTATGTTGAAAAAAATGGTAGAAGTGGCCATTTTTGTCTTGTTTCAGATCTTAGAGGAAAAGCTTCCAACTGTCCCATTCATTATGATGCTAGCTGTGGGTTTGTCATATATGCCTTTACTGTGTTGAGGTATGTTCCTTTTATATCTAGTTTGTTGAGAGTTTTTATTATAAAGGGATGTTGAATATCATTAAACACTTCTGTATGTATTGAATTGATCATTTGTTTATTGTCCTTGATTATGTTAATGTGATCTGTCACATTTATTGTTTTGCATATGTTGAACAATCCTTGAATCTCTGGGATGAATCCCACTTGATAATGGTGAATGATCATTTTAATGTACTATTGAATTTGGCTTGCTAGTATTTTGTTGAGGATTTCTGGATCTATTTTCATTAGGGATATTGTGCTGTAGTTTACTTTTTTTTGTTGTTGTGTCCTTATTTGGTTTTAGTATCAGGATAATGCTGGCCTCAATATAAGTTTGGAAGAATTCACTTTTTGATATTTTGGATTAGTCTGAAAATAATTGGTATAATTTTTTCTTTAAATGTTTTGTAGAATTCAGCAGTGAAGTCATCAGGTCCTTGGCTTTTGTTTGATAGGAGACTTTATTACTGTTCAATCTTGTTACTCATTATTGGTCTGTTCGGGTTTTGTATTTCTTCATAATTCAATTTTGGTAGGTTTTATGTGTCCAGGAGTTTATCTATTTCTTTTAGGTTTTTCAATTTTTAAAAAAATGGGTAAAAGACCTCATGGATATTTCTCAAAAGAAGACATACAAATGGCCAAAA
>NW_007819338.1:0-871 GCF_000696425.1 Galeopterus variegatus | reverse complement strand
ATTTGTAGTAGATTTAGGACAAGATATATTTGATTTTATATGGTAGAAAAAAGTTTTCAACAAATTATCCTGGAATTAGTTGGCAACAAAGGCAGAAATCAATGTAAAATCTCATCTCATACCATAGATAATAATAATATCTTGATGAAATGGAGATTTCAGGGTAAGATTAGATTTTTAAAAAGGAAGAGGAGGCCTGGGGTAACACAGTAAACCTATGAGAAATAGCCAAAGTACAATCAAAATGGTGGTTATTTTTTAATGTATGTAAACTTCTAACTTCTTCATATGAAGCATGACATGGCTACAGAGACTTTCCTGGCAAGGTGATGGAATGGAGCCTGATTTCTGGATTTCCTCACCCAGAGACAAAAAAGAAGCAAAGTCGAGTAAAATATATACAGCCATGTGTAGCTTAACAATGGGATACATTCTGAAAAATGAGTCGTTAGGTGATTTTGTGGTTGTGCAAACATCATCGAGTGTACTTACACAAACCTAGATGGTATAGCCTACTATACACCTAGGCTATACGGTATAGCCGTTATAATCTTATGGGGCCACCAATGTATATGTGGTCCTTTGTTGACCAAAGAGTCCTTATGTGGTGCATGACTGACTGTAAAACACATAAATAGCCATCAAAGACTTGAAGAAAAATAACATTTGAAAATTGTTAGGACATCAATTAGGAAGAGGTGCTAATATTGAGTGGAAAGGGTGTCAAAATTGTTATTCAAAGTGACAATATTCTTATATTTGCTAATATTTGAGGTCTCATATTGGGAATGAATCTGTAAAACTAAGATTGTACTATGCAGAGTTCAACGCGCTATTAAACATGAGATTTTTCTGATTATCATTGAGTTCC
>NW_007819337.1:0-871 GCF_000696425.1 Galeopterus variegatus | reverse complement strand
CCTGCAGGGCATTATGTTAAGTGAAATAAGTCAGGCACAAAAAGAGATATACTGCACATTCGTATTCATACGTGGGAGCTAAGGAGTTGATCCTTAAGAAGCAGAGAGTGGAATTGTGGCTACTAGAGGCTGGGAAGGATAGAGAGGGGGCGGGGGTACAGAGAGGTTGGTTAATGGATGCAAACTTAAGCTGGATAGGAAGAGTAAGTTCTAGTTTTCTATAGTAATCCTAGGTGACTATAATTAGCAACTCAGTGTATATTTTCATATGGCTAGAAGAGAGGAGCTCAAATGCTCTCATCACAAAGAAATGCTAAAGTTGTGTGATGATGAATATACTAATTACCCTCATTTTATCATTTCACATTGTATACCTGTGTCCAAATACCATTCTGTACCCCACAAACAGGTACAATTATTAGGCGCCAAAAAATAGATGTTTAGCAGATAGTAGTTGAGGGTCATCACGTATGTTTTTGCCATTATTTGAACATGTAGACATACTAATATGAGTGCCTTTTAAAATATGTGTCAGTCTATGATCTCAAACTATTTTCTTCCTGTAAATTACCTAAACATCCATTAGCATAAGGATGACTGAGGGGATGCAAACAATATTCATGAGTTTTATTGAATATCAATGTTCGTGAGTTCTAGATACTTAAGGGGAATCTACATATACTATGAAAAAGAGTGAAATATCTTATTCAAAAATTCTTCTGTGCTATTAGAAATTTTGGTTAACTTTAATGTAAAGCAGATAATTTTCAACTGCTGAATTCTGACATTTAAATTTTAGTGCCACAGCCATCATTAAGAAGCTCACAGGAAGGGCTGGCTGGTTTGCTCAGCTGGTTAGAGCACAGCCTTA
>NW_007819336.1:0-871 GCF_000696425.1 Galeopterus variegatus | reverse complement strand
GTCCCCACTAGGAAATAAAAAGGACTATTGAGCATTATTGGAAGCACTGGAGAAAATACATGACCATTTTTTGATAGGTCTGCTTTATTCTTCAACTCATCTGTTAAGTATTATATAAAGACATTGTTCCGGAAAGCTTCATCGCCCACTAAAGCTGGGACAGTAGTTGCTGACACTTGAAATGCTCAAAATATTGAGAAAAATAAAAAGATGGAAAATAGCAGACAATTTTAAAGGACAATAAGGATAGATCCTGGAAGTCCACCATGCGTCTAACAGGAGAACCAAAAGGAAAAAGGAAAAAAAAAAGAGAGAACAATAAAAATAAACCAAAAATGATTGGCATATTATCAGATAAATAAGAGCAATTCCTGAGCTAAAGAATGTTTCAGATAAACATAACTGGGACTATGTTGACAATGAAACCAAAATGTGTCTCTGTTTGAAAGATGTGAGGCACTTCCTCACAGTGACACTCTGGAGAGGTACTGAGCTCTTCATCAGGAATTACAGAAAGAGTGTGAATGACAGTTTATGAAAAAAAAATCTTCAGAAAGTTAAAAATTCAATTTAAATAATATAATTTCCAGAATTATATTTGTGTGTGTGCATGCATGTGTGTGTATATGTATATATCAAAAATACTTAATTCCTGAAAGTAAAGTTTGAGTCAATCTTTCAGAACATATGGAAAGATTTAGAAAAAGTGATAAAATCTGGCCTTGGGCCAGGCCACACAGATAACATTACCTTATTAAATGATTCTATCTTCTAGCTAATGTGTATTTAATAAACTGAAATAAGAATGTGTTTGGGGCCGGCCCGGTGGCGCACTGCTACAGTGCGTCGCTTGGGAGCGCAGCGGCGCTCC
>NW_007819335.1:0-871 GCF_000696425.1 Galeopterus variegatus | reverse complement strand
TAGCATTTATTGGTTACTACCATGTGCCAGATATTGTACTAAATGCTTCATATGCATAAAATCATTTAAATGTCATGCCTTCCCTATGCAAGAGCTATTACGTTGTTCCCCTATTTTAAAGATAAGGATACTCAAGATACCGTGCCATTTTTCTCCAGTTTTGAAAATATCACGTTGTTCACATTCTTTTCCAACCTTTATTTTTTCATTCTATCTGCAGATTTTGATATTTTTCCATACTGAGAAATGTAAACCATTCATTTTAAGTTGTGAATAACTTAAAGTAGTTTACTGTTTCCTCACAGTGGAAAATTAAGTCATTTCTTTTTTTTTTTTTTCCTTTTCGTCTTTTTTTGTGACCGGTAACGGGATCGCAACCCTCGGTGTCGCGCCCGTACTGCGACCGGCAATGGGACTGCAACCCTAGGTGTTGCGCCCGTACCGCGCTCAACCAGTGAGCTGACCAGTCTCTATATGGGATCCGAACCCTCAGCAGGAGCGCCGCCACACTCCCAAGCACCGCACTCTACTGAGTGCGCCACTGGGCCGGCCCTTAAGTCATTTCTTTTTTTCCTTTTTGTCTTTTTTCGTGTCCAGCAACGGATCGCAACCCTCAGTGTCGCACCCGTACTGGACTGGGACCAGCAACGGCATCGCAACCTTCGGCATTGTGCCTGCACCTCGCTCAGCCAGTGAGCGGGAACCGGTCTGTATGTGGGATCCAAACCCTCGGCGGGAGCGCTCCCGCGCTTGCAAGCGGCGCACTGTAGCACTGCGCCACCGGGCCGGCCCCTTAAGTCATTTCTAAACCCTGCTATTATAAATAGTATTTTATCCATGGCTATGTTGTGCATATTTTTAAAAGTTAGTT
>NW_007819334.1:0-871 GCF_000696425.1 Galeopterus variegatus | reverse complement strand
AATAATTGTGTTGTGTGACTCTTCAGAATTTACATTCAGAAGGGTTTGATTTGAGTTATTTCTTATATATCACCCTGAAAGCATGGAAAACATAAAGACATTGAAAAGGAAGGGACTGGGCTTGAACAAGGTAGTGGGAAAAAAGCATGAGAACTAAAGTACCATGTGAATAAGGCTTAAAAAATTTCATTAAGGAGTGACCAGATTGTTTAGGCAGTGATAAACATGCCCAGGATTGGAAGGAAGCATGTTAGGCATTTTTATGTGAGAGCTCTAGAGATGTATCTTGGGACTGTGTTGAGCTAGGTCTCAGACCCTTCAAACCCATTGTACAGACTGGGTCACAAACCCCTCACATGCTGGCTGGGTCACCAGACCCCTCATGTACTGACTGGGTCACCAGACCCCTAACATACAGGTCACAAGCTAGGTAATTGGAAAAAGATCCTAGGAGCCATTGGAGTTGACAGGTTCATTCCAATGTGAGCTCAGTCCTCAGCTTCCTCAGCAGCAGCTTATGGCAGCCTCCTGCAGCAGCAGTGGAGGTGGCCTCCTGGAGCACCCTGGAGACCATGGCAGCCACAGCTTGCAGCAACAGCTTCTAGCAGCAGTAGCAGCCCCCTCGTATCTGCCCCGGGCATCTTGGGCAAGGGAGGTGTGGGGAGGGAGATTGGGGGGTGCCCTGTGGATCAGAGCCGTTTGTCCTTTATACTTAAGATAACTCAGGGACACCTGGGTGCCCATATGCATCTACATTAGACAATAGCCAAGGAACACCTGGGTGCATGTGCACAGTTATATTTACATCAGATGCTCAGCAAGATTCTGAACAGCTGAGGGATCCTGACCATTTCATTTCATTTTCCCTTCA
>NW_007819333.1:0-871 GCF_000696425.1 Galeopterus variegatus | reverse complement strand
GAAAATATTTTGAATATTTAAAAAATCATTGACACAATTTAAGATTCTATGAGCTAGCTAACAGAATATTGTTTGGAAGCCTGTTTTCTCATAGAATAAATGGAGTAATAATATGCATATATGGAATTTTGGACAACTAAACAAAATACATTGTTACTACAGCAAACACTTCTGCAGCAAACCTTCCAATATGTTACTTTTTCCAAAATCAAAGGAAAATGAGTTTGCATATTTTACTGAAATGCCTAATAATTATTACTACTAAGAATTATGCTACATTTATATTTTGGCAATTTTATTGATTTATAGTATAATAACTTTGAGAAGACCATTCAGTCCAGCCTTCTCCATTGAGTGGACATAAAGATCATGTATTTGTTAACATTTTGTCTCAAAAATTTCAAATATTGTACACGGAATTAAAAAATTTTCATTCAATACCTAGAATTAAGGGTAGAATCACACTATCTGTAATTCTATACTTAATTTTTAGTGCAATATTATCCCAACCTGTAGTTAACCTTAAGAACAGTTTGCTTAAATACTTTAATATTTTGTTTTGAAATATAAATATACTTACTTTGCAATTATAAATTCAATTTATGAAATTAAAAAAGGGTCACATTAACACTTTTTTATTTTCAGACTTTATTCTTTCTGTATTTTTTTACTTAGTTTTTTAATATACAAATGCTCATTTCTTAAAGTCAAATGGCTCATCAAGTGTTGTTATGAATGTTACAAAGGTTTGTTTGTAGCTTGTCTTTCTCATTTTATCTATTTCTTTCTTTACAAAGACATGGTCTCTCGACTCATTTAACAATAATAACTTCCTTTCTAGCTATTTTGAATCAAATAATCTATCAATTTG
>NW_007819332.1:0-871 GCF_000696425.1 Galeopterus variegatus | reverse complement strand
CGGGAACCGGTCTGTATGTGGGATCCGAACCCTCGGCAGGAGCGCCTCCGCGCTTCCCAAACGGCGCACTAGCGCAGTGCGCCACTGGGCCGGCCCTTCTAGTTTTTTTTTAATGGAAGGAGGCCAGTTCCTGCAAATGTTAATCCTCCATTGGTGGATATGCTGCCTGTTGGGTTTTCAAGAATAAAAGAAAATAGGAGACAGTCTTAAACATGAGAGAACTTGGGGACTTTAGCACTCATAGCTCTTCTTGAAAAAGTTAATTACAAAATGTAATCAATCAAGAGATGTGTCAATATAAAGAACTCAGGAATAAAGAAATTGTGAGAACATCCTTAGGATGGAGCATTAAATTCATGTGCATATAGAACAAAAACTAAACAATCGTGGGAATCACAGCTATAGAATAGAACTTTAGTGTTACAAATGTTGACAAAGCAAAAATTAAACAGGCAGGAAAGGCAGTGGAAAGTATTATGAGTGTAAACATCTTCACAATTCTTAGGAATTGAACTAAGTTCTTAGAATTAAGTTTCAATTAGTTGAAACTTTCCAAAACTGAGAGTATAATTATAAAAATACAATTCCCACCTCAAATTTTCCAAAAACTACTTTATTATTATTTGTTAACCTCATGGGACTCTTATAAAAACTAACCTCTTTCAGTAAGGAAAAAAATTTTTTTTTTGGCAGCTGACTAGTATGGGGATCTAAACCCTTGACCTGGTGTTATAACACAGGAAACTTTTATTTATATTCAGTTTTACTTCCATTTTTAAAAAATTAAATTTAAATAAAATTAAATATATATTTCTTTTCTTTTTTTTTTTTTTTGTCTTTTGTCTTTTTCCATGTCCGGCAACGGATCGCA
>NW_007819331.1:0-871 GCF_000696425.1 Galeopterus variegatus | reverse complement strand
GTAGTATTCCATTGTGTAGATATACCACATTTTCCATATCCACTCATCTGATGGTGGACATCTGGGCTGGTTCCAACTCTTAGCTATTGTAAAGAGTGCTGCGATGAACATTGGGGAAGAGGTATACCTTTGACTTGATGATTTCCATTCCTCTGGGTATATTCCCAGCAGTGGGATAGCTGGGTCATATGGTAGATCTATCTGCAATTATTTGAGGAACCTCCATACGATTTTCCATAGAGGCTTCATCATTTTGCAGTCCCACCAACAATGTATGAGAGTTCCTTTTTCTCTGCAAACTCACCAGCATTTATCATTCACACACAGTCTTTTGGATATTAGCCATCCTAACTGGGGTGAGATGGTATCTCAAAGTGGTCTTGATTTGCATTTCCCGAATGCTGAGTGATTTGAGCATTTTTTCATATGTGCATTGGCCCTTCATTTATCTTCCTTTGAGAAATGCCTATTTAGCTCTTTTGCTCATTTTTTAATAGGGTTACTTTTTTTTGTTGTAAAATTCTTTGAGTTCCTTGTATATGCTGGATATTAATCCTTTGTCAGACGTATATTTTGCAAATATTTTCTCCCACTCTATTGGTTGTCTTTTAACTCTGTTAATTGTTTCTATTGCTGTGCAGAAGCCTTTTAGTTTGATATAATCCCATTTACTTATTTTTCCTTTGGTTGCCTATGCTTTTGGGATCATATTCGTGAAGTCTGTGCCCAGCCCTACTTCCTAAAGTGTTTCTCCTATGTTTTCTTTAGGAAGTTTTATTGTTTCAGGGTGTATATTTAATTCTTTAATTGATTTTGAGTTGCTTTTAGTATATGGTGAGAGGTATGGGTCTAGTTTCATTCTCCTGCATAT
>NW_007819330.1:0-871 GCF_000696425.1 Galeopterus variegatus | reverse complement strand
GCACGCTGGGTGGCCTCTCTGTGAGCGTCCAGAGCCCGTTGACTCACTGGGATCTTTAGCATGGCTTTCCGTGGCCATGTTCAGCCCACGCGGCCACAGCTGCTGCCTCACATGCGTGCACACGCAGCACCTGCACAGACGTGCCTCCTTCTACTACACGCACACCGTTTACTAGGCTCTGAGGGGTGTTGGCTTCTGGAGAAAAGCAGATAAGTCACTTAGGAGAGATAGAAAAGAAAAACGGAAAATATGACAAAAAAACCTACTTTCTCCCCTCTTCAAATGCCACAAGAAAATGTCAAGGAAATTGCTTTACTGGAAATAACAGAGAAGTTCGAAAAAAAATTGTCAAGTGTCACTCCCTGGGCCCAGTCCTCCCTTGCACGCAGCTCCTCTCGCTGCTGTTAGTGGCCTTGCTGCCTCTGCCCCCAACTCACCCTTCAGGATGCCACTGCTCGGTCCTCCAGAGGAGGAGGAACTGAAAACTAGGCCTTGAAGAGCCTTTCATGAAAGGGAATAACAGAGAATAAACAAAGGACAAAGAATGAACAGGGAAGAGATCTTTGTCTGCCAGCTGGCCCCTCCTAGCTCCAAGACAATGTCCACAAGACATCACAGAAGAGAGGCTTGTCATCATTTTCGATGTCATCATTATCAAAGCCCTTATTGAGTGATTAATTGTGCAATGCTATGTACAGGAACTATATAAGGAGACTTCTGCTTTCTCATACCTTGAAATTCATGACATTTCACAATCCTGTAAAAGGGTTCCCTGATTTATTCAGGTATGTTTTTTTCCTTTTAACTTTATATCAGCCTCTATTGTAACAGCAACCACAACAGTGCTTGGCTGAGGGACATGGGACGAGAG
>NW_007819329.1:0-871 GCF_000696425.1 Galeopterus variegatus | reverse complement strand
TCCCGTCTCCACCCCGCAGGGACCATGCTGGGCCTCTGTGCCTCTGTGCAGCCGCTGACCCGCACCTTCGGGCCCACCCTGGGCGGCCTCCTGTACCGCAGCTTCGGCGTCCCCGTCTTCGGCCATGTGCAGGCTGCCGTCAACATCCTTGTCCTGCTGCTGCTGTGGAGAAAGCCTATTCCCCGGAGGAAGGACAAAAGCTGGTGACCATTGCCCCCGGACATGGATTGGCAATAAACTCTTTCAGGACCTTTTCCGCCGCGATTTCTGCCGGCTCCCACCTCGGGGTCTGCCTGCGTCGGGGCGAGGGATGGAGCTGCAGAGGCTGAGGGCTTCTTGGAGGAGGGGGCCTGCTGCTGGTTCCCAGGGCTCCAGAGAGGACAGAATCACCCAAGGTTGACCCCGGTCATGTGTCCAGCCTCCAAGTCCCCCTGCTGCCACCCAGACAGCTCTGCTCACACCCCGGGAGAGGGGGAGCTCTCTGCCCAGCCACTGCCCACCCCCAGCCTGCAGTGGTGGCCGAGAAGATCAGGGAAGCACGGCTTGGGAGGACTAAGGTAACGGCCCTCACTGTGTGGGGGAGTCCAGCGGAGAAGCCCCAACCCCCTCTGGCCCCAGAACTGCACCAGGGATGCTGGCCCAGCCACCCGAAGGGGGGCTCCCTGGGGTCTCCCTCTTTCAGCCTCTTCATTCTAGAGCTGATTCATGGGCCGGGTCCCACATCACATCACCGTCTTCTTGGTCTCTTGATGGCCCTCACTGGAGGGTGCCAGCAGCCTGGGCCAGGAGGAAGGGACCAAGACAACAGACCTCAGAGCCTGGGATCACCTCCCATGCCCTCAGCCCCCACCCCCCAGCTCTGGGCTCTTGG
>NW_007819328.1:0-871 GCF_000696425.1 Galeopterus variegatus | reverse complement strand
CGTACCACCTGTGCCAATAAACTCCTTTCTAGCCTGATTTCTCGTCTTGGTATCAATGCTTCGTGAACCTTTCAGAGCCAGATTCAAGGGGCTTTATGCTTCTGCCCAAGAGGGGACCCAACTCCGGACTGGGCGTTGGCTCCAGGGTTGCCAGGTAGTCTCTGAGTTGGGGTGGAGGCATAGGACGTCTGTGCTGGTGGGGTGGTAGTGTCCTTGGCTGACACCCAGAGCCTCTTTGCAGGCAGGGTGGTGGTGTCCTTGGCTGCACTAGGATCCCCGCTGGGAGCGGAGCTTTGGGAGGAGACGAGGGAGGTCACAGGGCCAGCAGGTAGAGGTGCGGTCACTGTAGCTGGCAGGGGGAAAGAGTCAGAAGGCAGCCTGGCCCTGCCGTCCCAGTGGCCTCCCTGACATCCCAAGGCAGCATTGATACACTGGAGTGCTGCCTTCTTCTCCCTGTCTAGGTCTTCAGCAGTGACTCGAAAACCTGGCTCGGGGCATGGTGGCAGCATAAAAGATCCCCCTCGCCTACGTGGCAGCAGAGGAATCTTGCGTTTGCGGGGCCTGGAGCTCTGGACTGTGGGCGAGGAGATCTTAGAGGGGAGTTCCTGCCCTGTTGCTGCACCCGGGCTCTTCCTCTGGCAAATCTCAGTAGCTAAAATGGAAAGCTGAGGGCCGTCCTTTCTCACTTTTGAGGCCTGACCCTTCCTACTCTGCAGCAGTTGGATACTTGAAGTCGAGCTGTAGGAGCTTGTGATGGCATTTCGTAGGGGGCAGGAGCTCAAACAACAGGTGTGGGGCATCTTATATGTGGGCTGCCAGCACCCCACCTGGAGGTTCCTCTGCAGAGGCCCATGCCTTGGCAGGAAGGAAG
>NW_007819327.1:0-871 GCF_000696425.1 Galeopterus variegatus | reverse complement strand
TCTCAGCTAGAGAGCAAAACTGAAAGTCACTTTCTTTTGCCCACCTCCCTGCTTCCTTTTATTCAATGAACATATGAGACCACTATATGCCAGGCCCTGCTGAGAAACAGCAGTGACTATTACCGATAAGGTCCCTGCCCTATGTGAACCTAGTGAAAGTAAAAACTTTACTACTGAAATTATCAATTTTACATAGGGGGAAAATTAAGGAATATTCTAAAAAATGCAGACCTAGGCTCATTTTTAATTGACATTTCCTTTAATAACTGGATTGGCAGATGAACTTAGCCTTGGACCATGGTGTAAAGAATGAATAGAATATATGAAGAATCATTAGAACTTCATTTGGGTGAAGTTTGCTTCTTGTCTAATATAACAAATCAACATCATAAAATCATTAAATCAAAACAACGAATCAGCATTAACCACTGTTGAGCAATAATGATGAATATGATAATACATTAGTAATAACAGAAAAACAGGCATTTAAAACATGTTAGTCAGTTAGCTAAGTTTTTTTAAATAGTTTTTTTAAACATGTTAGTCAGTTAGCTAAGTTTTTTTAAGTAGTTTTTTTAAACCCTCAAAACCTTTTATACATGAGAAACTTGAGAACTGGAAGGATTAAGAAATCAGTCCAAGGTCACCCATCAAGAAAGAGGCAAAGTTGAGAACTAAGTTCCTATTTGTCATGAAACTTTGCACATCATTATAACATGTCACAGTTACCCTGACATGGAAAGAGTGCCCGTGGCTGAGGGGAGGGCTGCCCAGCAGGGGCTTGGCCACTGCCCACCTGCAGCCGTGAGGGAAGGAGCAGGGGAATTAATACCCTGACCTCACCATTCTCCTGTGCTCAAAATTTCCTTCA
>NW_007819326.1:0-871 GCF_000696425.1 Galeopterus variegatus | reverse complement strand
TGCCAATATCATCCTGAATGGGGAAAAGCTGAAAGCTTTTCCTGTAAGAACAGGAACTAGAGAAATATGCCCACTCTCACAACTCCTATTTAACATAGTGTTGGAAGTACTAGCCAGAGCAATCAGAGAAAAGAAGGAAATAAAGGGCATCCAGATTGGAAAAGATGAAGTCAAACTGTCCCTCTTTGCAGAAGACATGATCCTATATATCAAACAGCCTATAGCCTCTACAAAAAAACTCTTGGAGTTCATAAATGATTTCAGCAAAGTAGCAGGATACAAAATCACCACACAAAAATCAGTGGCATTTCTATTCTCCAATAGTGAACATGCAGAAAGAGAAATCAAGAAAGCTTGCCCATTTACAACAGCCACCAAAAAGTAAAATACTTAGGAATTGAGTTTACCAAGGATGTGAAAAATCTCTATAATGAGAATTACAAACCACTGCTGAGAGAAATTAAAGAGGACACAAGAAGATGGAAAGATATCCCATGCTCTTGGATTGGAAGAATCTGCATTGTGAAAATGTCCATACTACCCAAAGTGATATACAAATTCAATGCAATCCCCATCAAAATTCTGATGACATTTTTCTCAGAAATGGGAAAACTATCCAGACATTTATATGGAATAGCAAAAGACCACACATAGCCAAAGCAACGCAGAACAAAAAAAATATAAAGCTGGAGGCATAACACTACCTGACTTTAAACTATATTACAAAGCTATAATAACCAAAACAGCATGGTACTGGCATAAAAACAGACACACTGATCAATGGAATAAAGAATCCAGAAATCAACCCAGACACCTACAGTCATCTGATCTTTGACAAAGGCACCAAGCCTATACACTGGGGAAGAGACTA
>NW_007819325.1:0-871 GCF_000696425.1 Galeopterus variegatus | reverse complement strand
GAGGGGGAGGGCAGGCACGGGGGCCACTCACTTTGTAGCTGAGGTAAATGAGAAGCATCGTCTCTAGAAAGCTGATTATGGCCACGATGACCTGGGAGCCGGGAAAGGGAAGGACCTTGGAACGGGTCTGGGGCTGCAGGGCCGGTGTCTACTGAGCCCTGTGGAGTACTGCAGGGGGTGGACAGGGAGAGGCCCTCTCTGGTCTTGGGTGGAGACACGGGATCCAGTCATGAGCCAGTGTCACCCACCAAGAGTGAGTGGTGGAGCTGGGGGTGGCACACTCAGGAGCTAGCCCAGGGCCTAGCCAGGGCCACCTCCCCTACTCCCCACTCCCAGAGAAACAGCAAGGACACGGTGGGTCAGCCAGAGGGAGAGATGTGGGCCTAGAGACAGGTTGGGGGACAGCAAGTCCTCAGTGGTCCCTAGGAAAACCATCAGAAAAACCACTGAGCCCGGGTCGCCTGCTCACTGAGCCTGGGTCCCCTGCTCGCTGACCCTGGGTCCCCTGCTTGTTGAGCCTGGGTCCCCTGCTTGCTGACCCTGGGTCCCCTGCTTGTTGAGCCTGGGTCCCCTGCTTGCTGAGCCTGGGTCCCCTGCTTGCTGAGCCTGGGCTGGTCCCCAGTGCTCACCAACCCTGGCCCACATGAACAAGGGGAGGGGGGCAGGGCACTCACCTGGGTCACCCACAGAGCCATCTTCCTCTCCACCCACAGGATGGGAGCCCTGCAGAGATAAGGGACAGCATGGTGGGACCCCGACCACTGCGCCTCCACTGCCCCCAGCGTGTGCTGCTCATCAGGGCTGGGCCCCGGGAGGGAAGGAAAGGTTCCCCAAGAAAGAAGGAAGGGGCAGGGCCAGCTTCTGGGAGGTG
>NW_007819324.1:0-871 GCF_000696425.1 Galeopterus variegatus | reverse complement strand
GGAATGTCTGGCTCAATAACAGCACTTAAACAAAACTGAAGTAATATTTTGGAGGATGTTAGTATTTATTAGGACTCTTGGCCTTAGGCACCAATTTGGGTGTCAAGGACTCGATCTTCTCCTTGGCCGGTCAGGAGCGATGTCCAGGTGTGTGTAAAAGCCAAGAGGACAGGTTTTTCATGACTTGGACTTTGGGGTGACATCCCTGCTGATAGGAACCGCAGAGCCACTGAACACTGAGATGATGCCAAAGGGCCCTTGGCCTCTTGCTCCCAATTTATTGAAGAAATTATAAAATTATGCTGGGTAAAATGTTGACTTGACTTTTATTGGAAGACGTCTGCACTGGTTTGGAAAAAGCCAGTATGTCACAAAACGCTGTCAGTAACAGTCTCAGATGTGGTGCAGTGACTGCTTGCTGTAATTTTGCACAGAATGCAGAAAAGGCCCCTGAGTCCTGGGGGCAAATATTCCTTAGAGGAAGGCGTCCTGCTGAGTGCCTGGGTTGTATTCCCCTTGGACTTATAAAGGGGTGTCTCAGCTGAAGTGCTATAATCTTTCTTGAACCAGAAGAATGCCCACAGGGACGTGGTCACTGTGGTAACCAGAGACAGGAATTTCATTTAATTTTGCTTGAGCGCCCATGAGTTGGTGGAATTATAAAATGTTTTTATATTTTAAGGAATCTTACCTAGAAAATGTATAAGCGGGATTCCAGAGTTTTTGAGTATGCATGCATCTCAAAATTAGTTATTGAGCACCTGTCATTACTAGAGTATGTTAATATTTTCAATACTTGTGATTTTTCTTATTGGTTTTGTAGGTTAGTATTTATTTGCCAGTCTTGAAGACTATGAAGAGTGTTGTGGAG
>NW_007819323.1:0-871 GCF_000696425.1 Galeopterus variegatus | reverse complement strand
GATGATTAGTTTTTAAGCAAGAAATGATTTTCAGAGCCACATTTTTGGCTGTAGCATCTCTGAAATTATTGTTTTTACTCTCGGGGTGTCTCATTTTAAATGTTCAGAAATTTTTATGATGGCCAATGATTTAGGTTTTTGAATGGCCTCCAAGAGTTCTGTGACCTATTGGCCATTTTTGATGGATTGTACCAAAGAGGCTGAGAATCCATGTTGTTCGCAGAGCATCCCCAAATCATGTGCTACTCCAAATGCGTATCTGCTGTCTGTATAAATATTATCAAATTTCATTCTCTGCCAATTGACAGGCTCTGGTTAGGGCAATGAATTCTGCTTGCTGAGCTGACTTTGCCTCTGGAGTAGGGTTGTCTTCTATGACCTGGCAGGGTAACAAGATGTCTTTTAAGTAAGAGACATCTGTAAACAAGACTACATCAGCATTATCTATAGGAATCTCCTGTAAGTCCTACCTAGGAGTTAGAGGCTAACCAAAGTAACTAAGTCATGGGACATCTCATCAGAAGGCAATGATAAGAGGGTGGCAGGGTTAACATTGTTACAATAAGAAATAATAATGTTAAGAGAAGGCAAGAGAAGGACTTCATATAAAACAAGTCTACTGACAGAGTGATGCTGTGTGTCATGGGAGTTTAAAAGTATTTCCACAAAATGAGGAACATAAATGGTGAGTGGAGAACCCATAATAAGTTCTTCAACTGCTTTGAGAAGTAGGGCTGTAGCTGAGATTGCTCTCATGCAGAGCAGTCAGCCTTTAGCTACTGCATTTTATAGCTGGCTATAATATCCTACAAGTCTATTTTGGTCTCCATGTTTCTGAGTTAGGACCCTTAAAGCATTCCCCTTTCCTTCA
>NW_007819322.1:0-871 GCF_000696425.1 Galeopterus variegatus | reverse complement strand
GGTAAAGACAGGCCCCCCACTCACCCACTGAAATGCAAACTGATCCAAAGAAGTGTTCCTTCTGTTTTCATTCCAAGGGTCACCACGCCCTCATCTGCTCCACCTTCGACTCCAGGTTATCGGAAGCCGTTTCACTGCGGAGCCCTCCACTCCCTCAGTGAATGTGGGGAGGACGGTGTGACTGTGAAGCTTTTAAAACCAACTTGCAACCTTACTTTGACCCTCGCGTTGCTCACAAAAATTTAAAAACTAAGAATCTGAAAACGTTGCCAACGGGAATTAAATGACCAGTTGAGGCCGACATGCGGCGGGTCACTTAAGAAGCTCCCCTCCCCGCCCCCAGCTATGCTCTGGATCTCCTCACTCGCGCCTTTCCACAGACGGTCAGTGAGCTTGCGTGGGTCCCTTCCCCTCCCACTTCCGGTGGCGCCACCAATCACCGCGCGGGCCGAGCGGGACGGCGGAAGCTACGCACGCAAGTCGGGAGCGGGTGGGGGGCGGTGTCTGGTTTTTGCTCTCCGCCGGCCTCCGGGCGTCTGCACAGCCTCTGTACTGAGCCGCCGAGCTGTCTGTCCCAGGTAAGCTGGGAGGGCCGCAGAAATGGGCCGTGCCGGGCCTGGCGTGAAGCTTATCTGAGTAAGGGCTTCCTGGGCGTCTACCAGAAGCCGGACTCCGGGTCGTGGCTTGCTCACCACTGGGACCCCTCAGTCTGGTGGAGCTCTTGTGAAAATTACAGGTTCCTGGTCCCAGATCTGTGGAGTTAGGTTGCGGGTAGTGGGCCTTCGTTAATTAAAATTTCAAGAAGATTTTGATCTGAATGATGATCTGTGAAGTGGTCACGTTATCTTCGAGGAATTACTGTGCGTGTTTG
>NW_007819321.1:0-871 GCF_000696425.1 Galeopterus variegatus | reverse complement strand
ACAAATTTAGCACTGGGTGACATTTCAGAATCTGTTGATGTTGATTCATTTTTAAAAGTTTAAATATTTACATGAATCATACCTAAAATTAATTAAACCAAAGGAATACCACACTGCCATGTTCTAAAGATATAAAGGTAGGTTCTTTGTATGTAGTGTCTGAGACTATTTCCCCCTTAGATCTTTGGTCTACATGGAACACTGAAAGGATAGTGACTCCTGGATGTTAACGCACATGTGCGTGAGGGGTAAGCCATCTGCCCTCACACTTCCATCACTTACTAGTTTATATTTATAGAGCACTATTGAGACCAATGCCAAGAATTATGGAGAGAAAGTATGGTCAGTGAAGCTCACAAGCTAAAAGAGGGTGGGTAAAGATGAACTAAATTCAAATGCTGCAATATGTACCAAAAAGCCTGAGAGGGAAGAGAGCTCAGTGAGGGCTAAAGTGTTCAGTGAAGGCTTCATAGAAAAAGAGTGATTTAAACTGCACTTTAAAAAATGAAGTGCAAAAAGAATAGAGGGTGTTTTAAATGGAAGGGACTGAATGAGGCAGAAATGACCACAATGGTATTAGTGACTCAATTACAAAACAAAAACAGTAACAGCCCAACCCTATTGAAATAGATGCTTACTTGAATCAATTAACAGAGGTTAAGCTCTCAATAGACTGGAGCAAATTTAACTTCTTTCAATACCAAGACTGTCAAAGGCAAGGGAAAATGTTAAGACTACATATTTTCTATTCCTATGTCAACCAAATTTTATTTTTTCTCTTATAGGTAACAGATATATCTATGGACATATGTCAGTACTTACTTATTCAAAGTGTTTGCATACAAACAGAGCAGAGACAACTATCAGGTAC
>NW_007819320.1:0-871 GCF_000696425.1 Galeopterus variegatus | reverse complement strand
TGGGCTGCAGACACCAGACATAACATAATTTCCACCAGATTCCTGGGAAGGTGGTCGTGCAGCTCACTCACTAGGAGGTGGGTGCCAATCACCAGGGTCATGTTGTTACCAGGCACAGGGCCAGCTGCCTGCTCCCTTTCAAAAACAAGCCACTCAAAAGTCAACTGGTGGTAAAGATGGAAGTCAGCTTTTATTCAGAAATACCAGTGACCTGAGGAGAGATGTCAGGCTAACCATCTCCCCAATAAACCTGAAGGAGAAAGGCCAGACTGAAGCCATTTCAAAGACTCGTATTTACTGAGGGGTGTTTAAAGAGGGGATTGAGGGAAGGGAGCATGGGAAATGAAAAGCAGGACGGAGGGGGACCTGAGCTGTTGGGCCTCCGTTCAAGGATCCCGGTGCAAGGTCTCACCAAGACTCCGCCTGGTTTCTGCTCCCATCCTTGTGGTTATCTCAGGGTCTGGATAGTGTGTGCGTCCTGGCAAGTCTGCAGCTTCAGGCTGTCTGGAAAAGAACTTTACGTTTATGCCAATAATGTCATCTTGCCCCATACCAAGGTTTAAAATATCAAATAACCATGGGAAAAGAAGGAATTTGGAAATACATACCAAGAAAAAAACTGTCCTTTTAAAATTTGCCTACAGCCCATGTATTTTTAGGTCCCAACGTGGCTTCAGTCCTGCTCACTCTAGCAGTGACAGGACAAGTTGGGCAGGCCCTGTAACATCAGCGTCCTGTATTAGTCTGTTTTCTGTAGCTTATAATGGAAAACCTGATACTAGATCATTTATAAAGAAACGGAACTTATTCCTTACAGTTTTGGAGGCTGGGAAGTCCACAGTCCAGGAGGTGCATGTGGTGAGGGCCTTCT
>NW_007819319.1:0-871 GCF_000696425.1 Galeopterus variegatus | reverse complement strand
TTTGCCTTCTTCAGAAACCAGGTTCTCAGTGTGGGTTCGCCTGGGCAGGCAGTGGGGTCTGAGGACCTCCCTGTGTGCCGGGCACTATGCTGGACGCTCAGAAAAAACAATTCTTTTTTTCTTTTTTCGTGTCTGGCAATGGATCACAACCCTCGGTGCTGCGCCCGCACCTCGCTCAGCCAGTGAGCGGGAACCGGTCTGTATGTGGGATCCGAACCCTCGGCGGGAGCGCCACCACGCTCCCAAGCGGCGCACTGTAGCAGTGCACCACCGGGCCGGCCCAGTAAAAACAATTCTATTTTCTCCTTGCAACAACCCAATGAGGCAGGTACTACCAGTATTATCCCATCCAGTAGGTGCAAGTCTGAGTCTCAGAGGTAAAGGAACTTGACAAAGGTCACAAAGCCAAGATGTGGAAGAGCTGGATCCAACCCCTGTATCTAGCGAGGCTTTAGAGTGAGCACCTGCTTCCACCACCAGCCTCCGACAAGGAGCACCGTGAGCATGCAGGATGGACATCTTCCTCCAACCTCGCTCTGGTCTTGTGCTGTTTCCACCGCATTTTGCGTGAATCCTTTGTCTGCCTAAATGGCCTCGATTACGGTCCTGTGCGTTCTTTACTGCTCACACTCACGTTGGTTTGTTGTCTTTAGAGTGCAAAGGTGCTATTTGGGGCTCACAGGAGCTGCCCTCAGTGGCACAGGGCCATCTCTGTGTCCATGTCAGGCCTTCGTTCATAGGGAAACCCTTCAGACAAGCCTTTGGGCAGGTGGACTCAGCATGCCCAAGTCTCCATCCCTATATGCAAAATAGGGGGTAATAATAACTAAACTTTGGGATCATTATAATAATAACAGCTAACTTCTAAATA
>NW_007819318.1:0-871 GCF_000696425.1 Galeopterus variegatus | reverse complement strand
GCATACATTTTTTCTTGGAATATTTCTCTAGGAGCAAAGTCCTGTAGGACTTTTTAGTTCTGATTAAGGTTATGCATTGCTAATCCCTCCAGCACAAACTGTAGGTAACCAGAGTTATCTACCATTAACATCTTTTTGTTTGCACTCGGTTTATTAGTCTTAAAATGAGTCAGAAGCCAGGAGATTACTGCAGCCAAGAACTTTGGATGTTTTTTTGTTTTTTTTTTTCCCCTCTACAATCACTATAATTACTTTATCTCAAAAAGAACTTTATCTTTGCCACTCTAATGAGATACTCAGCCGTGGAATCGCATTAAAGCTAAAAGGTTTCTGATGAGAAATGGTGCAATAAATAGAATAAGATGTAAAGTGCCTGGCATGATGGATTTTGTTTAAAATTGGTTTATAGATTAGGGACAATTTATGTGAGGAAATTTATTAAGAAATATAGTCTAAATGTATAATCATTCCTAAACTTAATATTTGTTACAGATTAATTGTTGGTCAGGAGTCTACTTACTTCTCTTATTATCTGCCTACTCTCATATCTACGTAATAAATTAAAGTCTTAGAATATATCTTAGCTTACTTTCTAGTTTTAACATGGAGTGTTTTTGCCCAAGTATGCATTTTTTCTTTTTGCTTGTATATTTGATGGACAGGTATTCAGAGTTTTTAGTATATAATGGAAGAGTCATTACAAATTATTTTATGTTATTTAAGTGTGTTCTGTAAGGCACACTTTGGGTGTCCCCGTCGTGAGGGTGTCAACTGCACCTGCATTCTGTGTGCTTTGTGGTGCCAGTCGTGTGATAAAGCCAGCTTGTGTGTGGACTCCTTGCACATCAAGGCTCCAGGATGCAGAACAAGC
>NW_007819317.1:0-871 GCF_000696425.1 Galeopterus variegatus | reverse complement strand
GCTGCTTGTATCGCCTGCAGGGCCCCTTCCCCATGTCATCCCGGGGCCTAGGATTCTGGCTGAGAAATGTTGCCTGACCCCAACACAGGGGAGTTAGTTATGCCTATGCCTTAACTTGAGTATTGGATTAAGCTGGGAACAGCTCCAGGAGGCTGTGCCCTCTTCCAGGCCGTCTACACACAGGAACCACTGAGTCCCTTTTCTCCAGCAGCAGCCTGATGCTCTTCTGGTCACCATGCATGGCAATCGTGAACACTCATTGATTTGCTCATCTCACACCAGCCTGAGCTGTGGAGCTCCAGAGGACAGACATTGGCCGCATTCCACACCTTGTTTCGGGTCAGGAGGAAAAGAGAGGGGGAGATGGCATTCGGCTTGGCCAATTTGCTGTGCAGTTGCTGAGTTTGCTTAGCAAGTGCCTCAGTTGTCACACATGCACACGTGCACTTTGTTGAGATTCGTGTGTGGTGGGCACTGCTTACTGTTCAATCCGCAAATTGTTACAACAGTGCCCAGAGCATATTCTAATGGGTGAAAGGTGCCAGCGAACAGCCAGTCAACACAGGTATTAGGCGATCAGTGCTACACAGAAAAAGGAAGCAAGGAAGGGCACAAAGATGAATGTGTTTTAATTGACAGGAGCAGGGAAGATCTTGCTGAGAAGAGCCTTCCAGGTACTGGAGGGAGCCCTGTGTACCCAGGTAACACAAGGAGGGCAGTGCCACCGGAGGGCGTAGGACGGGGGTGAGGTCAGAGCAGTGGCTGTGGGGGGAGATCCTGTAGGGCCTCTGAGGCTATTGTAAGGTTTTCGGCTTTTGAAAAAGTTGGAAGACTGAACATACAAGTGTCGTGCATAATGCACTCGGGTCTT
>NW_007819316.1:0-871 GCF_000696425.1 Galeopterus variegatus | reverse complement strand
CCAATTCTGAATGAGGATCCATCCGTGAACCATGTGCAATCGGCCTCGGGTAGAGGGCCTTTGGAAATGGAGGAGTGACAGGAATGAAATTTTGGAGGGCTTCCAGTTATGGATTGGGGTGTTGGGCAGATAGGGAATAGGGAGAAGGGTAGCAGGGTTTAGGTATCAGGATTTTCTAGGAAAGAGGAAAGTAAGCCTAAAAGCCTGGATGGGGGAAGGGAGTGTAGAGCCTTGTGGGGGAGGAGGTCTTTTAGATGGTGAGGCGAGAGTATGGTTAATTTATAAGCCTCCTTCTGCAGTAGATGTCCAGCAGCCAGGGCACAAAGGCAGGGAGCCCAGCCCCGGACAGTGGGATCTAGTTGTTTGGACAAGTATGCTACTGGGACGAAGGAGGGGCCATATGTTTGTCCTAACACACCCAGGGCTTGTCTGTCCCTTTCATGTACGTAAAGGGAGAAGAGCTTAGTGAGGTAAAGCAGGGGCCACGACTAGAGCCTGGTGGAGTTTTTGGAATGGCTTATCTGGTGGAGATGATAGGGGTTCATTTTGGTCTCCTTTTGCAAGGGCATATAGTGGGCGGGCCGATAAAGAGTAATTTGGGATCCATGCTCTAAATTATCCTACTAGGCCTAAGAAGGATAGAATTTCTGCTTTAGTTTTTGGAGTGGGTAGAGACTCTAAAAGCTGTACCCTATTAAGGGTGATGGCCTTCCGAGAAGGAGATAATTCAAATCCTAGATAAGTAACTTCAGTGAGGGATATTTGGGCTTTAGAAGGTGAAATGGGGCTGGCCTGGTGGCGCACTAGATAGTGCGCCGCTTGGGAAGCGCGGCGGCGCTCCCGTCCGGGGGTTCGGATCCCATATACAGAC
>NW_007819315.1:0-871 GCF_000696425.1 Galeopterus variegatus | reverse complement strand
TCAGCTAGTGAGCGGGAACCGGTCCGTATGTGGGATCCGAACCCTCGGGTGGGAGCGCCGCTGTGCTTCCCAAGCAGCACACTATCCAGTGCGCCACCGGGCCGGCCCCAGGGTTTAAAGTCTTCTATGCAGGTTCTTAAAGACAGCAGAAAGGCTCTCCTGGAGTTACGCACCACGCTACCATTTCTACTAGTCTATATGAGGAAAGCACTTGATTTGCAAGGAAAAGAACCCGGGGGAAGGTTCTTAGATCCTGTGCACTTGGTAGGATTATTGCTAAAAGGCTTATTCCTCCAATCAGGAGCAGGGGTGTTGGTTCTTTTCCCTCCTTGAAACCAAGTGAAAAATAAAACTTAGGAAAATTAGTTAGTTATAAACATTTGTGGACGGTCAATAAGAAGGGGAAATTAAGATGCTAACTGTGCATCCTGCAAAAGAGTAAGTATTTGAATGCTGGTTTCAGAGAGGTCATGGCCTAAGAGGCAGTAACCTCCAAAGAGCAAAGGACTGCAACCCAGCAGAGACGTTTTCCTTTTTAATCCTTCTGTCTTCAGTCACTGAGAAAAGCGAGCATCTGTCAAAGGGAGCATGAATGTTGCAGAGCTCTTCCTGCATACAAAATTAGAAATTTTAAACAGATTACACTAATGTCTATATGTAACTATAAAGAATTGGGCTCAATTAGGATTCCATGGGAAGACAGAGCATGGATTTTGATCAAGGATGCAAAAGCAAGGTTGAAAAAAAGCAAATGGAAACACTCTCTCTTCACGTTTATGCAAAGGATTGTGAATAATCAGTAAACCAGTCCAGCAGTTCTGAAAACAGCATGTTTGGAAACTCTTAATGACTACAGTAGAAATGGTTTCTT
>NW_007819314.1:0-871 GCF_000696425.1 Galeopterus variegatus | reverse complement strand
CAGCACTGTTTTGTTCTACCTGTCAGGAAGCTGGGGAAAGACGTGATAAGGGAACCGATATTGGTGAGCGCACATTACGTGCCAGGAAAATGCCTTCTGTGCTTTGTTCCACTCAATCTTCACTCTGTCGCTGTGTGATGGCAGTTAATGCTTCCTCTTTACAGATGAAGAAACTGAGGCTTGTGGAGGTTCACAGGATGCCTCGTAGCCACCAGTGGCTCTGAGGATGCAGACAAGGGTTTGTCCACCTGCCTGTCCAGCCGTCTTCATTGCACCTGCTAGCTGCTAACCACTGCACCAGCGCAAGTTCTGGATGCGCCTCCTTCTACCCATCTGCTCTCCTTGCCTCTCCCTAGTGAGAGAGCAAAGTCTGGCAGGGCATCTCCTTAGCCTCCAGATTGCCGTGGGAACTGTGGGGATTCTGTGCCCAGCAATGCACAGTGCAAACAGGTCCCCAGGGCAGACAGCAAGATGGTGCATCATTGGAGGAGGGTGCTTCTGGGGCTCATGCCCAGCTGGGCTGCTCACCTGTTGAGGGGCCTGAGCAGTTGGACACCTCCTTCAGGAGCACTGGGTTGGTGCCTGGGTGGAGGGAGTTTGCCTATGTACCCAGCTAATGCCTAGCTCAGAGGGCTGGGTGCATGCGGGGAGAGCCCTGTTTGTAGCTCAGCTTGAAAGCAGCTTGCAGACCCAGGTTGCTGAGGCCCTTTCCACAGGGCTGCTGTTCTCTGTGTCTGATCAGTCTAGCACTGGGATGGCAACTTTCACAGTCAACTGAGGGCCACCCTGGCCAGGGTCTTCTCCTTAAGACCTTTCCTTTAGGATTCTATGCTCAGGGCTTTACATTGAAAGGCTTAACAAAAGAAACAGA
>NW_007819313.1:0-871 GCF_000696425.1 Galeopterus variegatus | reverse complement strand
CTACAACTTCATATAATTTAGAATAAAGTTCCCTTCAAAGGTTAAAATGTACTGGGGGACAAAGAAGCATCTATTTCACAGCATTTGTATTTTTACAATAGAAACATCTTTTCAAAATCTGTATATTTCACAGTTAAAATAGATTTCATTATGAATTTTAAATTGTGCCATTTTAAATTGAATGACAGTGATTGTACTGACAATGTTGGTTTTCCAGTAGTGTTTTGTCACTAGTCTTTTTTCTTTCTGCCCTTCCCCCTATCCTCACTCCCTTCTTTTCTTTTCAATTCTCTTTCTTTTTCCTTGATTCTGGATTGAGAGCCATTCAAGTGCAGTGCCAAAATCAGGAAAAGAATCAATTGTCTTAAATTTACAGCCCCTGAGCTACATTGTTGCCAAGCTAGGAAACTTTAGCCTCAGAAAACTCACAGAAAAACAGACACAATCACCACGCTCCTGTGTAGAGAGAGCCATCGAAGGCAACTTTGACTATCTGGAATAATATATAAATTTCTGGACATACAAATTTTAATGTCAAATCTACTGTTTGGAGATATCGTGTAGATTACTGAGATTTTCCCTGATATTAGGATTCCTTTGTAATACCTCGTTCTTATTGATGCTTAAAATTCGCTGTTAAATTAAACTTATTTGCTGTGGTTTCAATTTAATAAGAACAGTGAAGTGAAACCATCCCTGCTCTTTACTACATATTACATGCACTAATCTCATGCTGTTTACCTGAAAAATCTTGAAGGAGGAACCAAGACTAAAAGAAAATTACTCAGAGTGCAAGTGGCGATTGAAGTGTTTTATGGCATGTGGCATGTCTCAGAGGGAAGTGACAGATGTGTCACCTTGTTGTTGTTGT
>NW_007819312.1:0-871 GCF_000696425.1 Galeopterus variegatus | reverse complement strand
TTCTTCGCAGCCAACCAAACTTGGCAACTGCTCATGATTTATAGTCCCATTTTTCTACTCCGCCTTATCATCCAAATGATTTCTGCTAATATGGCAAGTCTGGTTGTCCTTATTTAATCTTGCCTTCTTTGCTATTTGGAGGTTGCAACGTGGGTTCAAGGAGGTACATACTATTTGTCTTGTTCCAAGTGAGCAGTTACTGATTTTCTACCAAATGTAAATAAAAATGTTTCTTTCATTTGGTCTTATATCTGTATGTGCACACATACTCTCTCAGCACCTTTCTGCACCCCGATTTGATATTCATAGTTTAGTAGTTTGACAAACAGATAACTTTCAGTCTTATTAATTTAAAAAATTTATTTTCTTCTCAATATCTTTATTGTTTTGAGAGATGTTCAAAATAAAAGATGTAGGAATGTCTTTACTCCAACAGTTTAACATTGGAATTCAAATACCGTTTTCAAATTATAGATGTTTAACAACCTTGGTGCTAGAAATCAACAGCAAGGATTATTAACTGGCCAATAGTAACTGTGAAGAAGAAATACAGGTAAAGTTTATTATAATCACTTAGATGTCCTTTTATTTTGCCGTTTATTACTGTGGGTCGATTATGATGTGAGAACATGCAGTGATACAAAATGCATGTCTCATAGAAGCCAAATTAGGCCCAGAAGGAAACTTAAAATCAATCCAACTCATTGATTAATATTTAAATCTTCTGTATATCATCATTGTCAAATGGTTATCCAATCCACTTCTGGTAAAACCTACTCCTGTTAAAAGAGAGCTGTCAGATTTATAAATCTGCTCATTATATCTTTGGACAACTTAACTGTAGCATTGGCATTAACCAGCTTTCTTTGAT
>NW_007819311.1:0-871 GCF_000696425.1 Galeopterus variegatus | reverse complement strand
TGGGATCCGAACCCTCGGTGGGAGCGCCACCACGCTCCCAAGCGCCGCACTCTACCGAGTGTGCCACCGGGCCGGCCCTGACATATGATTTTTAAAAATTTGTCATGTTTCACATTTTTAAAAAGATTATCCTTTAATGTAAGCCTTAAAAATATTAATTTGCCTTTGTTAGAAATCATTAGCCACAATGAAATTTGAGGAAAAGCCTTGAAAGAAAAGTACTTTTGTCATCAGAGGACGTCTGAGTACTTAAGTGCCATGCTATTTATTTATTGCCCTTCTTGGCTGAGTAAGTATGTTTAGGTGAGAGAATGTTTTTAATTCAGTGTCTGAATTAAGCACAGTGAATAAGAATTCCTATGGTAGACTTGTCTGTGAAGTCAGGTATTATTTAATGTTCAACTTATACATGGTCCTAAGCATCAGTTAAGATGTGCCCAAGGGCATGTAATACAAAATCTATCTGACAGTGACCACTTCTCTGGTTTGGTTGAAAAGCGACTTTCCCTAGGATAAAGTTCCAAGTCTGAAGCAATGCAAAGATTTTAAAATTACAAGTTTGTCTCCCAGTTTCAGTGGTGCTATGCAGGAAACGGGTGGGGGCAGGGCATAGAGCTCAGTGAGAAGAAAAAGATGGAACTTGTGCAATAAGGAGAGAGGGAGGAAGCAGAATCTGAGAGCCAGAATTGAAGAGGGAAGGCTCAGGGTGTGAGGAAGGACAGAAGGGAGGAATAGAATACTCTCTGAATGAGAAAGATTGGTATGAAGAGAAGAGATAGAGTGAGAGTGAGCCCATGAGGGGGGAAGCTATAGTGTGGAGGTGGTAGAAAGAGTACAAATATTGGAGATGCGGATGGGAGGATGTGCAATA
>NW_007819310.1:5281-6152 GCF_000696425.1 Galeopterus variegatus | reverse complement strand
ACAAACCAATAAAAATAAAGACATATCATATAAAAATGTGTGGGAAATAGCAAAAGCAGTGCTAGGGGGGAAGTTTATAACAATAAATGCTTGCATCTAAAAAATAGAAAGATTTCAAGTAAACTAACAGTACAGGTCAGAGAACTAAAAAATCAAAAACATTTCAATCCCAAAGTTAGTAGATGGAAAGAAATATTTAAGATCAGAGGAGAACTAAATGATATAGAGACCCAAAAATTGAAATAAAGATCAATGAAACAAAAAGTTGCTTTTTTGAGAAAATAAACAGAATAGACAAACCATTAGGAGGTAAACAAAAAATAAATAAATAAGTAAAAGGAGAGAGAAGACCTAAATTACAAATATCAGAAATGAAAAAGAAATGACAACTATTACCACAGAAATACACACACATACGCAGACAAAATCATTAAAGACTATTACAAACATCTATATGCCAACAAATTTGAAAACCTAGAAGAAATGGATAAATTGCTAGACATATACAAACTACCAAGACTGAACAAAGAAGAAATAGAAAAGCTGAACAGACTCAAACAAGCAATGAGACTGAAGCAGTAATCAACAGTCTCCCAACAAAGGAAGGCCCAAGACTAGATGGCTTTACTGCTGGATTATACCAAACATTTAAAGAAGAAGTAATACCAATTCTCTTCAATCTATTCCAAAAAATTCAAATAGAGGCCACTCTGTCAAACTCATGCTATGAGGCCAGCATCACTTTGATACCAAAAACAAAGACACAACAACAAAAAAAGAATAATACAGGCCAATATCTCTTATGAACATGGTCACAAAAATACTCGAAATAAACTAGCAATCAGAATACAGCAACACATCAAAAATATTA
>NW_007819310.1:0-338 GCF_000696425.1 Galeopterus variegatus | reverse complement strand
TGGAGTCAAGGGTCTCTTTTAGCTCTTAAATGTTATGATTTGATTCACTCTCATTCTCTCTTCTCTTTTCTCCCTTCTCCTCTTCTCCTAGTCCTGTGACTCTGGAATTCAACTTCTGTGGATTTCAGATTCTGCAGGTTAAAATCCGTGATCTCTGACCACCATATAATCTGGAAACTAAGCTAATCAATTTGTCTGGCTGGGAAGTCAATGGTAAAGGTATAGGAATGAGATAGTCAAGTGCATGAGTTTGAGGTCAAAGAGATTTGGCTTCAAATTCCTGCTCCTTTTCTTTTATCTCTGGGACACAGCCACGTTTCCATGCCTCTGCTCCATTC
>NW_007819309.1:0-871 GCF_000696425.1 Galeopterus variegatus | reverse complement strand
CAAACTAAAGCAAGATGCTAAGTATGTGGGTATGTGGTACAAACATTTAAAGAATAATTAATACCAATTTTTCTCTACCTTTACCAGAAAATAGAGGGAAAAAAACCCCTCAATTTATTTTATGAAGCCAGTATTACCATAATTCCAAACAAGAAAAAGAGAGTAAAAATACTAAACAAATAAACAAACAAAAAAAATTTGTAGACCAATATCTGTCATAAATACAGACACAAATATTGTTAACAAAATAATAGCAAGTAAATTGCAGTTTTCCACACACAAGAACATAGAACTATGTACCACAATATATACTATGACTGGGATACTTTCCAGAAATGCAAAGCTGGATTAATAATCGAAAAACAATGTGTTTTATCTTTTTAAGAGTCTAAAATAAATATCACATGATATTTCAATTGATCTATAAAAACTATTTGACAGAATCAATACTGATTTATTATTTAAAAAAAACTGTCAGAAAATTAGCAATAGGTAGAAACATCCTCAACTTGGTAAAGAGAATCTACAAAATAGTTAGAGCTATCATTACACCTAATGGTACATGAATGAACGCTTTATCTGTAACACTGGAAACAAGGCAGATATGTCTGCTTTCACCACTGCTACTAAACACATTACTGGACATTATAGAATGCACAATAAGGAAAAAAAAACAAGAAATATGAGGCATAAAGTTTAGAAAGATATAAATAAAACTTTTTGTTTTTATAGATGACATGATGATCTGTTGTTTTTAAAAATCTAAGATCTAAAAAGCAAATAAAACAAAAACAAACAAAAACCCAAAAGATAAATTAGTGAGTTCAGAGCAAGTTTGCAAGATACAAGATCAGCATCCGAAAAATTGATT
>NW_007819308.1:0-871 GCF_000696425.1 Galeopterus variegatus | reverse complement strand
AGGGGGCTGCTGAGGGCCACATGGTCACAGCACAATTGGAATTTCAACCCACATGTGCTAAGCCCTGTCCCCAGCAAAAACAGATCCACACAACACCCGGAGATGGGAGGAGGGAAATACCGACCCATGTAAAGGAGATGACAGAGGCAGGACCCTGCCGCCCTGGGCCCATCAGGTAACGACCAACTCAGACAGGCATCGCCCATGGGCGGGAAAGTGTGCGGCCACAGGGACAGGGCACGCACAAGGGCTCAGGGCAGTTCTTATCAGTTACCGGAAGGAAGAGGAACTTCCCAGGGAAACAGCCTCCAGATGCCACTTAGGCTAGCAGTCACTAATGTGTCCACCCACCAGTCACAGACAGACTCAAGTGGGACGCACTGGGAAGGACACAGCCTCACCCTGGGATTCCTGCCAAAAGTGCACGACCTGGCACTAAGCATGAGGCAATCTCAGAAAGACCAAAGCGGAGGGACACGCTACAATGGCCTGGACTCCAGAAACGTCCACCTTGCCAGAGGCAAGCCGAGGCGCTGTGGAGACGCAACAACCCACAGAACACTGCGTGGCACAGGACAGGCCCTGATGGGCAGCAACTGCCACAGAGGACGTTGCTAGGCCAAGGGTGGAACTGGAACACAGCCTTCGGGTGACGTCAATGCCACACAAGCGACCCCTGTCCCAGCGACAACTGTGCTTTGCTTATGTGGGAGGACGCTTTCATTCTTAGGACACGCACGTGGAAGCTCAAGCATGAAACCACACGATGACTCGCGCGCACGGTCAAAATAAAGCATGCTCACGTGTGATCACGCGGACACCTGCGGGTGGGCGGGGGGAGAAGGGCTGACCAAGCAAGTACAGCGAGCCA
>NW_007819307.1:0-871 GCF_000696425.1 Galeopterus variegatus | reverse complement strand
CTGTATGAAATAAATTTTATCTTTGCAAATTACCCAGGTTCAGGTATTCTGTTATAAGGTTCGGAAAACAGACTAAAACAGGGCAATTTGTATTCATCTCTAGTAACTAGTCTCTAATGTGGTGGCCACTTTAAAACAGCATTTAAAGTGGGCTTTCTTTTGAAGATCTACAGTATTAAAAAAATAACAGTCAAGATTTGGATTTAAAAATAGGCAGAAATCTTTGGGTTCCCATATGTTTGCAACTCTCTAAGCACATGGATAAGCCTGAATTAGAAATGGTGGGAATTATTTTCATAAAGTTTGGCAGCACTTCCACTATGTGAGAACAGCTGTTGGCTTTTAAGAGTTAGTGTTGCACATATTTAATAGCAAAACCAATATTGGTTTATTAAAAATGCATTATTGCTTTGTTTATTTTAATGACAGGTGCAAAACAAATGTATCTTTATTTAGAATTCAGAGACTAAAACGTGTGTTGAACATGCTGTCTTGAACTGTTTTTGACAACTGTTTTGCTCATTCATGCAGGACAGATAACAAAACAAAAATAGAGACTTTTAGTATGTATAGAGGCCGAATTCAATTTCCAAAAGTATTTTCTTTATTACCTTCCCGTAGTTAAGAATGGCCTAAGTGAGATTTATTTTCAGAAAGCTGAGACAGAGAGCACCCTTGCAGGCCATGGTGCTGACTCTACTGCTCTCCATCAGTTATATGGCATAGCGGTGGCTTAGTTAACCCTTGATTATATTACAACATTGAATACATTCGACACCATATGAATCCATTAAGTAGCATCTACCATGCACTTTTTTTTTTTTTTTTTGTCTTTTGTCTTTTTCCGTGTCCAGCAACGGATCGCAACCCT
>NW_007819306.1:0-871 GCF_000696425.1 Galeopterus variegatus | reverse complement strand
CTAATGTAATTCTAGCGTGAAACATTTTCTGCATATTTTTCAATTATTATTAATTAATTAACTAATTAATTTTAGATTATACATATTTATGGAATACAGAGTTGATTATCACTAGTATGTTCATCATTACAAATCATAATCATTCTTTGTGTCCATTACCCAATTACTCCCTAGCACCCCCTTCCCTTTTCCACCTATAGTGACTACAGATCTCTCCTTCTGAAAGTTCAATGTATTGTCGCAGCTGATTTTTTTTTCTTTCCTTCAATGTTTACTTCAAAGCTTTATTAGTATGTATATTTGCAAATATACATTTAGAATCTCTACATGTACTTAATGAATTAGCCCCTCTAGTGATATTAAATGACCTTCTATTTATTTCTAGTAATATTTCTTAACCTAAGCCCTACTTTTGATATTAATATTTACACTGTATTTCTTCATAATATATTTTCTCAATTTTTTTATAATATTGAGCACTTGAAAGATGGCGAATTATACTGACACATTGCATTGTTATTTTTTGATTAATTTAAATTTAAGTAGCCACAAGTGTATAATGTACTGGAAAGTGCTAATTTAGATCGTTTATCTTTAATGTAACTATTAATACATTAGATTTAACTGTGCCACTTTTAATTTGTTTTTCATTTGTCCAATCTATTCTTTGTTTACTCTTTTCCTCCTTTCCCAGAATCTTTCAGATTACTTGAATATATACATTGTATTCAACTTTCATCTTCACCTCTGATGTTTTAGCTTTAACATTTTGTTTTATTCTTGATTTAAAAAGCACAACTTTAAATCAACTCAATTTTTGTCATATATTACACTAATTCATGTATAATGTAAGAATTATGGTAGTGTACAT
>NW_007819305.1:0-871 GCF_000696425.1 Galeopterus variegatus | reverse complement strand
GTTTCTGGTTCTTGATGGAATCATTGAGGACCTACACAAATGTCAACAATTGGCTCACTTCAGACTTATTATTATGTGAGAAAATTAAGACCCACTAGTTCAGTCCTCTTGAAAAGGTTAAGCTTTTTGCCTTTTCCAGCTGAGCGTATTGGCACTTCATTGGTTTTGAGCAATAGAGGCCTCACATTGATTGTGAAGCAATATAACAATAAGCTGGACAATTTTTGAATACTGTGTCATCGTCCTGCTTTGTTATTGTTTCCACCATTTCTTTCATAAAGTAATTTTTTCATGCTGTAATTTGGAAACTTGGTTTTAAATATTTTCTTGCTTGAATTAAAACTTTGGAACACTAATTAGGATTTTAATAATTAATTGTTTAGTTTTTTTAAGGGAGATACTTCCTTTTAATGTTCTCCATTTAATCATCCAGGCTTTTTGAAGTATGGTGCCAAAACTCAAGAGAACTTGTTTTCTTTTTGTTTTATAATACCAGAATCAACATGTATGTCTATATGGAGCCTTGACATATTCAGATGCATCAAACATATAAGACTGGGCTGGTTAGAATAACTTTTTTTTTTTTTTTCCTTTTTGTCTTTTTTCGTGTCCGGCAACGGATCGCAACCCTCAGTGTTGCGCCCGTACCGGACCGGGACCGGCAACGGGATCGCAACCCTCGGTGCTGCACCCGCACCTCGCTCAGCCAGTGAGCGGGAACCAGTCTGTATGTGGGATCCAAACCCTCGGCGGGAGCACCACTGCTCTCCCAAGCGGCGCACTGTAGCAGTGCGCCACTGGGCCGGCCCCTAGAATAACTTTTGACACCTCAGTTTACTCTAGCCCAGAAATTCTGCCCCTAGATATAGAA
>NW_007819304.1:0-871 GCF_000696425.1 Galeopterus variegatus | reverse complement strand
TTTTTCTCCCACTCTGTAGGTTGTTGTCTTACTCTTGATTGTTTCCTTTGCTGTTCAGAAGATTTTAGTTTGATATAGTCCCATTTGTTTACTTTTTCTTTTGATGCTTGTGCTTTCAGGCTCATGTTCATAAAGTCTGTGCTCTGACCTAACTGCTGAAGTGTTTCACCTATATTTTCCATTAGCAATTTTACAGTTTTAGGCCTTATACTTAAGTATTTAATCCATTTTGAGTTGATTTTAGTATACAGTTAGAGGTGCATATCTAGTTTCATTCTTCTGCATATGGATATCCAGTTTCCCAGCACCATTTATTGAAGAGGCAGTCTTTTCCCAAATGTAGATTTTTGTTGCCTTTGTCCATTATCGGATGGCTATAAGCCTGAGGGTTAATTTGTGAGTTCTAAATTCTGCTCCACTGGTCTGAGTGTCTAATTTTATACCAGTACCATGCTGTTTTGGTTACAACAGCTTTGTAGTATGATTTGAAGTCAGGTAGTGTTATGCCTCCAGCTTTATTTTTTTTTTGCTCAGGATTGCTTTAGCTATTCAGAGTCTTTCATTGTTCCATATGAATGTTAAGATTGTTTTTTCCATTTCTGTGAAGAATGTCATTGGTATTTTGGTGAGGATTGCATTGAATCTGTAGATCACTTTGGGTAGTATAGACATTTTCACAATGTCACTTCTTCAAATCCAAGAGCGTGGAATATTTTTCCATCATTTTGTGTCTAATTTCTTTCAGGAGTGGTATGTAGTTGTCATCGTAGAGATCTTTCACCTCGTTGGTTAAATTGATCCCTACGTATCTTTTTCCCACAACTATTGTAAATGGGCTTACTTTCTTTATCTCTCTGTTAGTTCATTATTT
>NW_007819303.1:0-871 GCF_000696425.1 Galeopterus variegatus | reverse complement strand
ATGTAATCCACCTAGATGATTTGGTTAAATAACCTTGAATTCTATCTTTCTGACTGACTTGTACTGAAACGATGCCCTCTCTGAAGATTGCTCCACTAGATCTTACCTAAAATGCTTCCTTCTTTTAGGGAGCATTCAGAGTCCGGATTCACAGCTTAATGGCGTGCAGATTACCAGCAGAGTCCATTACTCACACTCTTAGCCTGCAGCGCCACCAGGCGTCCTTATTTATTATTGCATATATATTTGCCATTTTATTTCAAATTCTGACCCTGGTGTATATCAATATCGTTTTAGGTCACAGAAGCGCTCTCGATTGTATCCAGCTCTTAGTTATTGGAAGTTCTAAATACAAGTTTGATGAGTTAATTTTCAGTGAAGAAAATACTTTTCAGAACGAACTAGAATGATATGTTAGTCTTCTCCATAGAAGTACCTTTTTAAGACAACAAAGAATCTTTCGTGGGTTTCTCATTTAATTATATTCAAGAAATAAGTGATACTGTATATCTACAAAACATTAAAATTTTACAAAAATTGTTCTTATTTTGAAGTATAACACACAGAAAAGGGCACAAATCATAACTGTACAACTCAATGAATTCTCACAAAGTAAACACACTCCAATAAGCAGAGCCTAGATTTAAAAGAAAATATTACCAAAACTTGAGAAGTCCCCTCCTGCCATTTTCTGATCAGAACATTCTCCCCAAAAGATAAGCACTATCCTGACTTCTACTGTCATGGTTTTTTAAAACTGTTTTTGAACTTTTATACAAGTTTTGTTATGGAATATTACTCTCTTGTGTCTGGATTTTTTTCACTCACATTGTGTTTATAAAACTGATCTGTGCCATGTCTTTTTTTTTTT
>NW_007819302.1:0-871 GCF_000696425.1 Galeopterus variegatus | reverse complement strand
GATAAAAATCAGGGTTCTTTTCTAACATTATGCTGCCTTCTTTCCATATTTTATTGTTCTCCTATGTCTTATCACTCCCTCCACCCCTCAAATTAAACATCACACATGTAATCAGACATGTGGTTCCCATGATTCCCCCATCTCCAAAACTTATCTAAAGTAAAGGTCTATTTGTTTTCATTTCAGTAAGTTGCAAACAACTGCCAGCTCCTATTCACATGTGCATCTATAGGAAAACACAGAGGCTTTAACTGTTGACCCTAAGAAACATACTGAAGACATAAATATCTACTGGTAGAATGTGAGATATTGGTAATATGCCTCCAAGGAGATTATTCTGATTTATGGAAAGGTATTGCTGATGACTCTTCAAATCACACCGAGTAAAGAGATTCAATTATCGAAGGATACTGGTGTGATTTTACCTACTGTACATGATGGTGGAAACTGTGGGCCTCGCTGTATATGATGGTGGAAACTGTGGGCCTCATTTTTGGAAGGTATAATTTAAAAACTTAATACTTTATGCAGTATGTTTTTAATTCAGTGAATTCTTTCACTTATGTTTTTCAAATTTGAAACTCAGAAAATTTTGGGAGCCTGTAGCCCCACACCCCTCCTTGTGTGACCATGCCTGCGTGACAACCTGCTTGCGCCAAGATGGCCATGTTTACGTGATAACTGCCTTGTAATCTGTTTGTGCCGGGAATTCTGTGTTCCTGGCTGTGCAAGTTTATTCAAGGGTGACCTTTATCTTCTTTTTTTTTCCAGAATAAAGCCAGGTGGCATTTTATTTTATTTTATTTTTTAATTTTTATTTTGTCAATATACAATGTAATTGATTATTATGTCCCATCACCGAAACCTCCCT
>NW_007819301.1:0-871 GCF_000696425.1 Galeopterus variegatus | reverse complement strand
TAATTGAATCATAATTGATTATACATATTTTGGGGGTTCAATGTTGACATATGTTGATCAACTCAATATTACTACTATGTGTATTGTTACGAATTGTACTTATTCTTTATGCCCCTTGTCCAATCTCTGCCCATCCCCTCTCACTCCCTCCTCCCACCACTGATAACCCTAGATTTCTTCTCTCCTTCTGAAAGAGTAACAGTTACTCTGTTGATGTGTTGCCTAGATGATCTGTCCAATGCTGAGAGGTGTGATCAGGTCCCCCAGTATTATCATAGAGCAGATGCTTCTTCTGTCACTCTGGAATGGGCTTTGTGGAGAGAGACATCCTCTTCTTTTCTTTGGTCTCTGCTGGTGACTCTCCTAGTGTCAGTGCACTCCAGTGGCTGGTGGACCATCTGTGTGGTAGTTGTGCTGTCTAGCCACTTTCGTGGCAGCTGTGGTTACTGAGGTGGCTGTAGTGGGCCACCCACATGGAGGTGATATTTTTGGCATGCTCCTTGGCACTAGTGGTGTGCCTGGTTGTGGGTAGGGGGGTCCAGTCCTCAGCTCCATACCCTGGGCCCCTGGGCAGAGCCCCAAGGTGCTGGTGGTGCACCTGGGTGTGGGTGGGGGGTGTTCTGGGCCCCCGATCCATGCCCTGGGCCCCCAGATGGGGCCTCAAGGCACTGGCAGTGTGCCTGGATGTGGGATGGGGGTTTGGTCCCTGGCTTCAAGCCTCAGGTTCCCAGGCTGGCCCTGAGGCACTGGCAGTGTGCGTGGTTGTGGGTGGGGGAGGGGTCCGGTCCTTGGCTCCAGACCTCAGGCCCTCTGGTGGCCCTAAGGTGCTGGTGCTGTGTCTGGGCTGGAACTAATTTTTTGTCCTTTGCTT
>NW_007819300.1:0-871 GCF_000696425.1 Galeopterus variegatus | reverse complement strand
TTCTTAGGAATGACAAATACTTTTAGACAGTTTGTTCTGCTGTCTCAAGTCTCTTAGTGGTTGCGTTTCCTACCAGATTCCCCCCATTTCAAATGATTTTATCAAGGCTGCCAGGAACAAATGGGGAAAAGAAAACTTTCCATATATCCTTGGCTGAAAACGGCATTTCCTGCCTCTCTGTGTCCATTTGAGAGCACCTGCTGCTGTTGCCGTGGCTACCGTAGCACACCCATCAGGAGGACTTGCACCAGGACTGGAGCACCTTCTCACTGCAGGACACAGCACGTCCTCCCTGCCTTCCCTGCTCCTCCCACTAGGTTACATCCAACCTCCTCCTTCTCTGCTGCAAAGCCATCCGGGCCTTCTTTTCACTTACCAGCAAAGCTGCTCTTAAACATATGGGGTCTCAGGCCCCTGACAAAAGTGAATGTGCCCATCTGATTTACATCAACAGGTGAATGGCCACAAGAAACGGCCTAGTTGGGTAGGTTTGTTTTGAAGCCAGACAACTTGAAGAGGGGTTGGACAAGGAGGATAAGAAGCAAGTAGTGCTCACATTTACAACTGACCTCACCTTACAGTACATCAAATCAATGACCTAATAGAAAAAACGGGAAAAGACATAGAGATGGCTCTTAAAACACGAAAAGATGCTTAGCTTCTCTCACAATGAAATACAAATTAAAACTACAAAGAGATATCAGCTCCAGCAAAACAAAATTTTTCTAAATAATATCTATGTTGGCAAAAGTGTGGGGGCACAGACATGCTTACACACTGCTGGTGGGAAAGCAAATGGTAAACCTCTGTGAGATGGCTACTGTCCTCCTAATTCCAAGGCACATGCACTCTGTCCCAGCAGTTCTTCTTT
>NW_007819299.1:0-871 GCF_000696425.1 Galeopterus variegatus | reverse complement strand
TCAGAAGGAGAGAACATACCTGAGGATACTAGAGATGGTGGGGAGGGATGGAAGGGGTGTGGGGAGTGATAGATTGGGTAAAGGACAGAAAGAAAAATCATGATTTGTGAGAATGAATATGCTAATAATAAAAAAAGAAGAAAAAAAATGTACTATATAGCATCACCATCACCATGAATAGGTAGTATCAGCCATGTGCTAAATACTAAAGATGCCGTATATCTGATTTTTTACAAGTCAGTTAACTTTCCAATTTTTAAAGGTCTATATGTTTTAAAGAGGCTCAGTTTTCACTTTTTTGATACAGATGTTCAGAGACACCCAAACATTTCTATAAAATGTCATTTTTCATAGAAGCAGTGAGGCTTTTTTTAAACCATTATTACTTCGGAAGCCAGTGATTTGTGCCTAAGACAACCGTCTTCATATTATTTTACTCTGAATAGGATAAGATTGTTGGGAGTTCTGCCCCCAAGGAAATATCAAAGCTTCCCATACACACTCACTTATAGTTTTAAAGTTAGCTCCCTTATCAGATTTTTTTTCTATTTTTTGCTGGGGTAATGGGAGCAGAGTTTGGATAGAGGCAAAAGATCTGCTGTATATTTTTTCAAATATATGGTAAAGAAGGTCACTTATACATTTTTAAACACACTCCTTTTTGATAATAAAATGGAGAATAAAATTTTATTTTTATTTATTTATTTTTTTCCTTTTTTTTTGTCTTTTTTCGTGTCCGGCAACGGATCGCAACCCTCAGTGTCGTGCCCGTACCGGACCAGGACCGGCAACGGGATCACAACCCCTGGCGCTGCTCTCGCACCTCGCTCAGCCAGTGAGCGGGAACCGGTCTGTATGTGGGATCTGAACC
>NW_007819298.1:0-871 GCF_000696425.1 Galeopterus variegatus | reverse complement strand
AAAAAAAAAAACCCACAACAAACTGCAAATTTTAAAAAGCTGAAAAATACTTTAAATAGCACAAAATCCAAGAAAATAACCTAATATTTTAATTAAGTAACAGTCTGATGTATCTCTATGTTTTTCCTATTTTTTTGGCTGAACATTCTTTGATCACCTACCTATAAGATTCTATAGAGAGAATAAAAGGTAATACTTTGTTTAGTATAACTTCTAATTAACAAATTTCCTTTAGCAAGATTGGTCAAAATTTATCTCACCTGGAACCACCAGACTTCATCAGGACAGAATGTATCAGATATATTAAAATGTGATCTGGTATGTTGGGATACCTAAAACAAGTGACTGCTGCATAGATGTACTCAGGGTTGGTAGTACGAGGGATCTTCAAAAAGTTCATGGAAATATTTTTATCTTTTAATTCTATTTTTCCATGAACTTTTTGAAGTAGCTTCATATTTTATAGGTCATGCCTACAAACACAGAGATCATGATAAAGTTCATTTTAGCAAAAAAGGGAAGAGTATAGTGTGTTTGTAATTGTATAGGCTCCATTATCGAGACTATTCCTGACCAGGGAGAACTTCCATTCTGAGAACGGTCCATGAGAACTGAATCCTCTGCTTATAACTTTATACATTTAATGATTCAGGGAGTTTTTGGCAAACCAGCTTCTGGCTGTGTACATTTCAAACCTTGTTTCTTCTCCTACCCACATGCTTCTGTTGCTGGGTGCCCTAAGACCTGTTCATGTTGCAATATGACCATTGGCCCTCAACCTTCATGGCCAGGCCAGGGGCGTTGACCCAGAGGGTGGTAGGACTTTCCTAGAAGATATTCTTGCACCAGGGCAGCCGGTAATAACCACACA
>NW_007819297.1:0-871 GCF_000696425.1 Galeopterus variegatus | reverse complement strand
TTGTTTTTCTTTTGTACCCTGATATGATACAGTACACTACTCTAACTTCTGATATACTTTTTAAAATTTTTTGATTTGCTTATTTGATTTTTGGATGGCACAATAAATGACTCTCTATATTCTTTTTTGATGTTTTTTAAAAATTCTTAATGCTAGACTTTTGGCACATACAGTTTTATTACTGTTTTATTGTCATGTGAGTTGTACTTAGAAATGTGTAATAAAACTTATTTTCTGTAATTTTTTTCTCTACCTTTATTTCTCTTTTCCCTGACATACTTTTCATGTTACTTTCCCTTTTTGGCTTTTTTGATGATATATTAATGTTTATCATTTTAATTTATTTTTTGTGTGCATGATTTTATGTTTATTATTTGTTGTTCTTTAAAATGTAGTTGGATTTTTTTTAACCCAATCATTGAATCTTTTTCACTTAAAGTTTAACCCACTGTCTTACTGAATAAACTTCATTGTACATGGTCAGCTTATTTCACTACTTTTTTCTTTCAATGTTTTACTGTTATTACCCAAAGTTTCTATATCTTATAATATGCAAAATAATATTATTATTAATTTTAAAAATAAATAAATATGTAGTGTGTATTAGTCGGGGTTCTCCAGAGGACTAATAGTATATGCAAGGAGAGTACTTTGAAAAGTTCAAGGAAAAAAAATAGAATTAAAAGATAATACTAAATTTTCCATGAAATTCTTGAAGACCTCTCATATATATATACACATGTTTTATATATACAATATATATTATATGTTTTATATAACACACACAAGCAATATGTTTATAATAGGAACTGGCTCACACAATTGTGGAAGCTGAGAGGTCCCATAATGTCATTTGTAAGCTGGAGAACCA
>NW_007819296.1:0-871 GCF_000696425.1 Galeopterus variegatus | reverse complement strand
CAACACCGAGGGTTGCGATCCCGTTGCCGGACACGGAAAAAGACAAAAAAAAAAAAAAAGATACCAGAAATACGAAAAATCAAGGAAGTACAGCACCAAAGGATAATAACTCTCAAGCTCTAGATCCTATAGAACAAGAAACCCTTGAAATGACTGACAAGGAATTTCGAGTGATAATTGTAAGCAAACTGAATGAGATACAAGAAAACTCAGCTAGACATCATGATAAAACGAGGAAAAGTATACAGGACCTGAAAGAGGAAATGTATGAGGAAATCAATGTCCTGAAAAAAAATGTAGCAGAACTTGCTGAACTGAAGAAGTTATTCAGCGACATAAAAAACACAATGGGGAGTTTAACCAGCAGGCTTGCGGAAGTTGGAGAGAGAACCTCTGAACTTGAAGATGGGCTGTTTGAAATAACACAGGCAGACAAAAAAAAGAAAGAAAAAAGAATCAAAGGCATTGAAGAAAATCTGAGAGAGATATCAGACAACCTTAAGCGCTCAAATATCCAAGTCATGGGTATTCCAGAAGGGGAGGAAAAAGGATTGCATTGAAAACATATTCAACAAAATAGTGGCAGAAAACTTCCCAGCTTTAGGAAAAATCACAGATCTTCAGATCCAGGAAGCTCAACGATCGCCAAACATACTCAACCCGAAAAGGTTTTCTCCAAGACATGTTATAGTCAAATTGGCAAAAGTCAAAGACAAAGAGAGAATCTTAAAAGCTGCCAGGGAGAAGTGTCAAATCACCTATAAGGGAGCCCCAATCAGGCTAACATCAGACTTATCACAAACCCTAAAGGCCAGAAAGGAATGGGATGATATATTCAAGATACTAAAAGACAGAGATTGTCAGCCAAGAA
>NW_007819295.1:0-871 GCF_000696425.1 Galeopterus variegatus | reverse complement strand
CCCTTCAAAGACACAATCTACTAAAATTCACACAGGAGAAATAGGTAATCTGAATAGGCTATATCTATTGAAGAAATTGAGTCAATAATTAATAAATTTCCAAACAGAAAGTACCAGACCCAGATGGGTTCACTGGTGACTTCTACCAAATATTTAAGGAAGAAAGTCTACCAATTCTTTATAAACTCTTTCAAAAATGGAAGCAGAGGGAACACTTAACTAATTTATTCTATGAGGTCAACATTATCCTAATGCCAAAATCATACAAAGATATTACAAAAAAGGAAAACTATACACTGATATCTTTCATGACCACAGATATCATCATCCTCAACAAACTATTAGCAAGTCAAATCCAACAATGTATAAAAAGGTTGCAGGATATAAGGTTAATTTACTAAATTCAGTATCTCTCCTACATACCAGAAACAAATGGTTGAAATTTGAAATTTAAAAATACAACACCATTTACATGAAATACTTAGTGTATTAGTCAGTGTTCTTCAGAGAAACAGAACCAATAGGAAAAACAAAAACACACATGCATGCATGAAATTGGCTCACATTGTTATGGTGGTGGGCAAGTCTAAAGTTTGAAGAGCCAATGTTCAAGTTCCAGTTAAGTCTGAAGGCTGGCAGGCTGCTGTAGAACCAGGAATTGCCAATGTCCCATTTTGAAAGCCATCAGGCAGAAGAGGTAAAGTCCCTAAACAATGTTTACTCTTCTTGATATCCCATAACTTAAGTACAATACTTAAATACCATTATATGAATTGTATTAGCCCATTTCTGTTGCCTAAAACAAAGTATCTGGAACTGAGTAATTTATAAGAAAATGAAATTTATTGCTTACAGTTTCAGAGGCTGGGAA
>NW_007819294.1:0-872 GCF_000696425.1 Galeopterus variegatus | reverse complement strand
AAATGTTTCCACCTTGTAGTTGCTGGAAGAGGTTGTACACATTTGGTATGATTTCTTCTTTAGATATTTTCCCAGAAAAACCTTCAGTACCAGTTTTATTTTTTGGAAGTTTCTTGATGAAGAACTAAATTGCTTTATTACATATAGGACTATTTAGGCTATGTATTTGTTTTTAGTACATTTTTGTGGTTTGTGTATTTTAAGAAGTCAATCAATTTTATCTATGTTGTCAAATTTATGGGCATTTAGTTATTCATAGTAAAGTTTGTTATCCTTCTGATGTCTGTTGGGTCAGCAGTTATTTTTCCTTTTTTATTCCTCATGTTGGTGATTTGTGTCATCTCTACTTTTTACTTGGTCAAGCTGGCAGATGGTTTATTAATTTTATAAACTATTTTTTTCCAAAGTATCTCTTGGATTCATTGAGTTTTGTTCTGTCGCTTTATTTTTAATTTCATTGATTTCTGTTCTTAATACTTTAATTTACTTATTGTTTTGGGTTTAATTTGCTCTTCATTGTTTAATTTCCTAAGGTGAAAGCTTATATTAGTGTCTTGAGACTTATCTTCTTTTCTAATATAAGATTTTTTTTTTTTAGTCTTTTTTCGTGTCCGGCAACGGATCGCAACCCTCAGTGTCGCGCCCGTACCGTACCTGGACCGGCAACGGGATCGCAACCCTCGGTGTTGCGCCCGCACCTCGCTCAGCCAGTGAGTGGGAACCGGTCTGTATGTGGGATCCGAACCCTCGGCGGGAGCGCCGCCGAGCTCCCAAGCGGGGCAATGTAGCAGTGCGCCACCGGGCCAGCCCCCTAATATAAGATTTTAATGGTATAAATTTTCCTCTAAATGTTGCTTTAGCTGCATCCTATG
>NW_007819293.1:0-872 GCF_000696425.1 Galeopterus variegatus | reverse complement strand
TGTTCACCCCGTTGCCTCCCTATCTTAAAGACAATTCCAATGAGCTTGTCTTTTCTTTTTTCTATGGTTTACATGTATGTGTCCCTCCAAAATTCATGTGTTGGAACCTAATACCCACTGTGGTAGTAGAGGTGGGGGCCTTTCGGGCAATGACCAAGTCACTGAGTGCTCCACCGTCATGGGTGGGATTATTACTCATCGTAGAGGTTAAAGAGAGCATCCCGGTCCCTTTTTCCCTTCTGCCCTCAGCCTTGTGAGGACACAGCACGAAGGCACCATTTTGGAATCAGAGAGTGAGCCTTCACCAGAGGCCAAATCTGCTGGCACCTTGATCTTGTCTTTCCCACCTTCCAGAACTGTGAAAAGTACATTTCTGTTGTTTATAAATTACTCACTCTGCCGTGTTTTGTTATTGCAGCAGAAACAGACTGAGATACTCTTCAAGTTCAGAGTATAAAGTATGAAACCACAATTAGAAAGTCAGAGATCTGGACCCTGTTGGAACATGTCACTTCCCAAGCTCTAGGAAATCATTAACTCGTAGGAGCCTCAGTTTCCTTATCTGTTAAATGTCATGAAGGATTTTGGTTACTCACTTTGTTACTAAATACAATAGCTGGGTATTTTAAGTTAACTATTATTAACATTTCTGAGCCATATGATGAAGACTGTACGTGGTATATTGGCTTAAGGGCTACCTTATTCTTCTAGAGCCCACAAAGGATTAGAGAGCACGCTTTATACTGACAGTCAAGGAGCAGTTTTCCAATCCTCTTCAGGACCAAGCAACTCACTGGGAGATATCAAATCACATCCTGGAGTGACAGCATATTTCTAAGCATTTAGGCACAAAATGACACAGTCAAGAGATA
>NW_007819292.1:0-872 GCF_000696425.1 Galeopterus variegatus | reverse complement strand
AGCGTGTCTTTTGGGGAAATCATATTGACACGGAGGCGCTACAGGAGGGCAGCTGTTAGACCTTTTCCTCTCTCTCTCCTTCTCACTCCCTGCCACCCTCTCTCTTCTTTGTTTGGTGAACAGACATAAAGACATGCTACTGGGTGATGGGAATTCCAGGCACAGGATCCCACCAAATGTGAGTGGGCCAGAAGCTAAGTCACAAGGTTGGTTTGGGGTGTAGATTGGACATTTTGCAGACCTGAGGTGGAGTGGAACAGGGCCTGTGAATGACCATAGTAACTCTGGATCCAGACCTGTACAGCCTGAAGGGCCTCTCTGTTTCTTTTTTTGTAAAAGTAGTCCTGGAGGGGCCACCCAGGTCTTGCTATTCTCAGTGGAGTGGAGGGATGGGTTAATATGAGAGAGCATACATGCCCAGAGGGCTTTAAGACAATTTTGAATCAGTGGCTAATATTTTAAAATTGGGAGATTTCACATTAAAATCTGGATTTTGGTCTCTAAAGAAAATAAAAACGTGGACCATCACTGGGCTGACATTCTTACCCAGCCACAGCCCACTGGTGCTGAGGGGAGGCAGTCCATTTAGACAGGGAGGGGCTCTCTAGTTTGCCACAGTCCCCACTACTCTGTGTTGTTGACGTCTGGCCCACTTCACTCACTGATACGGCCTCCCTGGCTTCTATAGGCATCTGAGTTTGTGAGCCCAGGTTCAAATCTAAGTTGGGTCAGGACGTGAAACACAGGGCATTCATACTCACCTGGAGACAGTATGGACTGGCAGCAAGAATCAGAGTGCCGGGTCTCCCCACGCAGGAGACAACTCCCAGGAGTAAAGCCAGTCCTGCTGGGATCTTGCCACCCCAGGATTT
>NW_007819291.1:0-872 GCF_000696425.1 Galeopterus variegatus | reverse complement strand
ATAGGTACTCAATAGAAATTTGTTGAATGAATGATTCAATTAAAAAAGAATGAACGAAAGAGATAATGCTGCAATTCGTTTTATAAAGAAAGAAATCTGCCCACAGCTCAGCTGTTCAAAGGCTGCATAAAATGTGGACACTCGTACGGCCCCACACCACTGAGCCAGCATTCTTCAATGTAGTAACTTCCACAAATGGGCAACACATCCCATAGTAAACCTTTTCCTGTCCTCAAGGCTCCAGGTTGGACGTGGCTGGGAAGAGGTTTGGTAAGGAGGAAATTGGGCCTCCTTTTACCAATGTCAGCGGTCAATCCCCCAATCTTCTGAAAATAAAAAAGAAATGGTTGGAGGAACTAAGGGTATTTAGAATGGAAAAGAGCAGATTTAGAGAGAATCATGACTGCTATCTGCAAATATTTGAAGGGATATCATTTGGGAGAGAGAGCAGACTTATTCTGAACTGCCGTGGAGAAGAGTTCTAGGATGTGGGTTGGACAAAGGGAAAGAACTCAGCAGTTAAAGTGTTCAACAGTGTTCTTCCTGGGGAGATGGGCACATGCTAGACCATGATAGGGATGTGGGTTACACAGGTGTATCCATTTGTCAAAACATACAGGTAAGATTTATGCATGTCAGTGTACATGCATTTTACAACAAAAAATAAATGTTAAATCATCATCTTTCTCCTCCTCCTCCATCTTCAGGTGAAGGATGGGAGTGGGCAGAAGAAATGAGAAGGGAAAAATGTCACTACTGTAGGGCCTGGGCGACAAGTGCAAGGGGCTCATTCTACTATTCTGTTTGCTCTGTATATGCTTGAATTCTTTTCATAATAAAATAGATACATGTTAATTATTAAATGAAGATGA
>NW_007819290.1:0-872 GCF_000696425.1 Galeopterus variegatus | reverse complement strand
GGATTTAGCCAAGAACTGTTCTCCAGAATCAGTTACTTCTAGAATCACCAATGATAAAAAATAAAGAAAGAAAACCAGAAAAGTAAAGTCCCATTCTGGCTTGCTTCCCTTAAGGGTGCCATTGTCAGAATTCTATATAAAATAAGATTTTCCTACTATGGAATCTCAGGCACTGAAGAAGATTTATGGAAAATCTTAATGCCTTTCTCGGGTCTTATAGAAGTATGTGAAATTTGGTTCCAGTTTTGTCTCTGCCGTTTTTGGACAAGACATTTAGCTTCAGGTTTATTTTTATCATTTTTTTTTAAATCTCTTCATCTGTAGCATGAAGAAAAATATTACTAAGAGTTTTTTAAGGATTTTTGAGAGGATAAAATGTGATAATAGCTATGAAAGTACTTTGTAAAATACAGAATGCAAAAGTACTAGTTTTTATTCTCTAAATATTAATGGTAGAAATATTAATGGTAAAACCTATATAAAAAGTGATTTTAATATGAAACAAGTGCCTTAAACATATTTCATGCCTTTTGATTTTGCAACTCTATTTCTAAGACTTTATTCTAAAAAAAAATCAAAGGTGCAGCCCCAAATTTTTATATACATAAGGTCATTGACAGCAAAGTTGCTAATAAGGAATAACAAAAACAAAGAAGTAAATAAATAAATGTAAAAACAACCTAAATTACTAAAATTTAAAAATTAATTAAATCCAGTAATTAAATCATCCAGTGATTAAAAACCATGGTCTTGAAAATTAATTATATTGTCAAAGGTGCATGATATAATGGTAAGTGAAAAAAGCAAAACAGGAATCTGCATTTTTAATACCATTATAAATATACATTATAATTATAAATAGATGCGTGTGT
>NW_007819289.1:0-872 GCF_000696425.1 Galeopterus variegatus | reverse complement strand
TGTGATAGAAGGGCCAGACTCCTTAACTACCGTTGAAGGTCCTCTGACACTGGACTTCTGTATAACTTTCTCAGTTCGGCTCCCTCTGTGCAACCTGCATTTCCTTAACTTCTCCTCTCGTATCCCACCTTGTCTGCCTTTGCACCATGCTTCACCGTGTACTCTTGACACTTTTTATTTCCAGCTCTGCTCTGCCCATCGAATTCCTTCAGGATAAATCTCCAATCCCCTTATCTCAGATGAATCTATTTAGTAAGTCATCAGAAATTATCATAAAGGAAGCATTTCCTAGTGAGCCAACAGATAGTCCTATATAGTAAAGGTTATCAATCAATGAATGTTTCTCCAACATGATCTGTTAAACAACTGTCCTGTGCCATGCACTGTGCTGCTCTTGCCTTCAGTTATGAGTAATAGTAACAAAAAAAATTAAACAATGATTTAAACAATAAGGGATTCATTTTTTCTCCCACAGGTAAGAAAACCCAGTGCAGGATTGATAGTGGTTCAGCAATATGAAGGGTTTAGGCTCCTGTTATCTTCCCATTCTGCCATCCTTACTCTGGGACTGTCATGCTTATGCTCCACCTCCAGACATGTCTTTCATATTCCAGGTAAGAAAAATGTGGAAAGGGGAGGCGACCTCTGTGATACTGGAGGGAGGCCCACTGAAGATACGCTCCTCCACGGAAGCAATGAGAACACTGGGAAAATGGCAAATCAACTTTTTCAGAACTCTGGAAATTAAACAAAGGCTTGCAACAATCCAAGTAGTGTTTACTTGAGAAAAAGGACAGAATTTCAGTAAAAATTCCAGTAAGGTTGTGGTGTTTTAACTTATCCTATTTGCATTCTCCTTGCCCCACCTTTGC
>NW_007819288.1:0-872 GCF_000696425.1 Galeopterus variegatus | reverse complement strand
TTAAATGCAGACGTAATTATCCTCGTTATTTCAACATCTTCATGTACAGTTATAATCAATAGAGTTTGCCTCAAAGTAGAATGCCTTCAAGACACTGCACTATTACATCTTAACATTACTTTCTTAAGAAACAGAGAAGAGCAATAATTTCTTTAAGGAAAATTAAAGTTATTAGCTTAATCATAAGATTTGAAATCTTATGTTCTAATTATAGTGTGGGAGGCAGTATAGGGTAATGGTTAAGAGCATGGACTTTGCAGTCAGATTTGAAAGATCTGAATTCCAATTTCTTTTGTTGTTGTTGTTGAATTACAATTCTGAATCAACTCGTGGTTAATCTTATTATTTATTTACTCTTATTTGACAGTAAGTCCCTTAAACTAAGTTTTGCTTTTCTACTTTATAAATAAAGATAACATCTTATTCATGGCCCACAATTGTAAAACTTACATGATAATATGCATATACATGTATATTTCACAAATATGGAAATATACCTAAAACACACACATATACAAATAGTATAGTGCTGGGCACATAGTGAGCACTGGGTGAGAGATAATGCTTGTTATTAAGTAATCAGGTAACAAAATTCTACTCTGGGCATTCTGTTGATGTATTTGCCACTTTAGTGTGATGAAAGATTAAGGCATTTTTCCTAAGTAGATTTATCTGGGTTCAAATTTAGTTCTGCAATTGACTACCTATATAATCTCAGTCAAATTATGTAAGCCTTCTGAATCTCAAGTTTTTTAAACGTAAAATAAGATTAATAAAACTTACTTTGCAGAGTTGGGGGGAGGGGAGCAATTAAAAGACTCTAAGCATATAAAACACCTGGCACAAGTCTGGCATACAGAAGATGTGATCTT
>NW_007819287.1:0-872 GCF_000696425.1 Galeopterus variegatus | reverse complement strand
ATACAGAGCAGGAAAGAGAACCCCCTATGTTCTAGTAAGCTAGTCAGATGTGCAAAAGTGTAAAATAATGTCACTCTTCTCACTTCTTTTAGTTTTAAAAAATATGGCAATTTTTCATAAAAAATATTTTATTTATGCCAACATGCAATAAATTTATTTTGGCTAAATTCAGTTACATTTATTTTTAAAGTGTCTTAATTTAAATTTTGAATATGCTCAGTATCAAATAGATATTCCCCACATAAGTGAAATCTCTTTGGGGTCATCTAGTTTCTAAAGTATAAAGCAGTCCTGAAGTCCAAATGTTTGAGAGCCACAAGCTCAAGCAATGTCTAGCACAGACTGAGCACTCACTAAGTAACAAACTGAACAAAACTGAATAATCGTGTTGCTAAACAAACCCTCAGTGGCAGAGATGATAATCATTCTGGTGAGGAATTAGGCTTCCCACTATTTTATAAAACTACTCTAACAGACAATTATAAGACAAGAAGATAATAAGCAAAGATCATCTTAAAATATCTTCTTTAGGAAAAAGTGAATTTAGACTATATAAATTCAGTAAAATTATGTATTAATTAAAATTAAAATTGTAAGTAAGCATTACTCAATACATTAATCGATTAAGCAGGTGTTTATGTAGGTTTTATAAAGGACACAGTGGGTCATGCTATTATGGCTATACATTATGAGATTTTTAGAGAGTAGGCTTGTAAAACATTAGAAAGTTGTAATCAGTTAAGCAAAATATTATAGATTTGCTAGGAGCTTTATACCATATTTTCAAGGCAACTAAATCTTAAAATTTTAATGAAATTGTTACCTAAGAAAAATTTATTGTAACAACTCCAGACTTATATATGGTAACACTC
>NW_007819286.1:0-872 GCF_000696425.1 Galeopterus variegatus | reverse complement strand
CAAATTAGGGTTTTACATTATTTAGAGATTTGAATGTATCTAAAAGCTGATGAGAGGGACTCAGTTGATGGGGAGAAGAAGAATTTGTAAAGAGGAGAAGTGATAATTGACAGTAAGTTTTTCCAGAGCAGAAAGTGATGGAATCCAAAGTTCGAGTGAGGGAATTAACTTTAGATAGGATTTGTGACAGCTTCTCTATGACTGCATTGCCAAGGGTAGTTTTATAAGTTTGGTAATCAGGCAGTTGGGGAAGGTCTTGTCCAAAAGTTTGTATTCTCTATGTAAAGTTAAAGGCTCAATCATCTGCTGATTCTGATGAGCTTTGCAAAACTTCTTTCTTTTTGTTAGTGTTATAAGGATTACCAGGGGCTTCAAAGTAGTACCCTATTACTACGAGGTGCCTAGTGCACAGTATGAGGTAGTGAGAACATCGAATTTTACCTTAGTAGATCTGAGTTCAAGTCTCATCTCTGCACTTAAGAACGCCTGGACCTTGGTCATCTTCCTCAACCTTACTTTACTCTGATGCATTTCCTCATTAATAATTTTGAGAGGATAGTTCTTATCTCACAGGGTTGTTGTAAAGGGTACATATAAATGATAAGCCTGCGCTTATGTTAGTTATTTTAATACAGCACTGTTCAGGAGCATGGATGTTTAGACTTGAAGTTTCCTTATGGATTCCTTAGTCTAACAACAACTTGCCAATAATGGGCATTAGGGAATTGAGGCAGGGTTAGCATGGCCTCAATTATCCTATTCACTGGTTTTTCCATTCTTTTATGTTGGTCAGCATTGCCTTTGAAAGAACTAGCATATGTGATTACTTTTTATTGTGTCTGGCTCACTTTTTCTTTTTATTATTTTTTTCT